>NC_041397.2:185860167-186105167 GCF_900747795.2 Erpetoichthys calabaricus | reverse complement strand
ACCAAGACATGGAATCGTTTAAATCAAGTATCATTACATCTTCCTTTCTTAAAGAGAAGTAAGGCAGTACTTATAAGCTTACATAAATATATATATATATATATATATATATATATATATATATATATATATATATATATATAGACATACATACATATATATATATATATATATATCTATATCTTTATATATCTATATATGTATATCTATATATATCTAAATCTATATATATATATATATATATATATATATCTGTCTCTATATATATATATATATATATATCTAAATCCCCGCAAAGTACTGCTTTTAAATTTTTATGAAGAAGAAAAGCTTTTTAAATTGAGGGAAAATATCCCAATAGCAATTTGTTAAGGATCTGTTTTTTTGTGAAGCAGCCTTAACACAGCTTTTCCGCTGTTTTATAAACGAACGCCATATAAGGTCTTCCTTTTTCCTTGCTTCGCCAAGGAAAGAGCGTTTTTATTAAATCCAAGGGTTCTTCGCTTTTTTTTTTGTTTGTTTATTTCGATTGTTATAGTTCTGTTTGTATACGACGTTGTCAGTTCAGCACTCAGGTTGTAATATGACCAAGCCGTGCAAGCTTACTGTTAAGAATGCAACGTATAGTTGTACATGAGAAATTCAATCTTGCCTCAAATCAATGGCAAACTTTTGTAGGTCTATGAACTTAATTTAAAGTTTAGGTTTACACGGTGCTTTCTTTCCGAAGTACCTGCACTCATGAATATGTCTGTATGCGTCAGTCGCTCAAATCCCCGCGCTTCGCACCGGCGAAGTACTGCTTTTAAATTTTTATTAAGAAGAAAAGAAAACCTTTTAAAATTGAGGGAAAATATACCAATAACAGTTTGTTAAGGATCTGTTTTTTTGTGAAGCTGCGTTCACTCGAGTGATCACTTCGAGATGACTTGCTGGCTAACCATAAGCGTTACCTGGTAGGTAACCACCCATACAATCAGATTGTGAATCAGACTATGAATGCCGTGAATGTAATTACCCCGATCTACATGTTGTCAAATAAACGAACCACACGCCGTGGCGCAATTTTAGGGGCTTAGCCTCTAGCGCTGACGTCCGAGGTTCGATTCCCGTAAGGGAGTGAAGTGAGCGCTTCGCACCGGCAAAGTACTGCTTTTAAATTTTTATTAAGAAGAAAAGAAAACCTTTTTAAATTAAGTCTTAAAAAGAGCTGTAAAGATATTGACAATAAGCTACGCAAACCCACCAAGACATGCAATTGTTTAAATCAAAGCGCGAGTCGAAAAACACCATCCCATAATATTAGTTAACGATTAACACATTTCTATATGTATTGTAAGCATACAATACAACTGATAATATGTTGCGCTTATTTATCTGGTGTACTGACATTTTTGCACGTTTAACGGCTGAAATCTAACGTGGTTTGTGCCCTTCAGAATGAAAAGAGTTTGCATGTACCTTTTTAATAAAAGGCGAGCTTTTAAGCCTGAGAAATCACCCCGTAAATGCACACGTTTAATTGCACATGTGTTAATATGTATGCTTACACAGTATTAAAAGACACTCAACAAGTACACAGTATTAAAAGACAGTCAACAATTAACGTCATTTACCTTCGATCCCGCGTTTGACTTGTGCTGTAAATCTCTTCCTCGTTTTCAGTTCATGTGATTACGTGGGAGGCGTAATACGTGATGACGCGATACGTGACTCTGCCTCCTCCATTAGAGTATATGGACAAAAAACAGGTTCCAGTTATGACCATTACACGTAGAATTTCGAAATGAAACCTGCCTAACTTTTGTAAGTAAGCTGTAAGGAATGATCCTGCCAAATTTCAGCCTTCTACCTACACGGGAAGTTGGAGAATTAGTGATGAGTGAGTCAGTCAAACAGGTTCCAGTTACGACCATTACGCGTAGAATTTCGAAATAAAACCTGCCTAACTTTTGTAAGTAAGCTGTAAGGAATGAGCCTGCCAAATTTCAGACTTCTACCTACACGGGAAGTTTGAGAATTAGTGATGAGTGAGTCAGTCAGTCAGTGAGTCAGTGAGGGCTTTGCCTTTTATTAGTATAGATATACATATATATATATATATATATATATATATATATATATATATATATATATATATAGATGTATATAGAGATATAGATATATATAGATATACATATATAGATATAGATATATATAGATATATATATATGTATGCATGTCTATATATATTTATATATGTGTAAACTTATAAGTACTGCCTTACTTCTCTTTAAGAAAGGAAGATGTAATGATACTTGATTTAAACGATTCCATGTCTTGGTGGGTTTGCGTAGCTTATTGTCAATATCTTTACACCTGTTTTTAAGACTTATTGACTGAAACAGGCTTTCACGAAAAAAGTTAGGGCTTTGCTACAGGATACACCTTCCACAAGTTAAGGAAGTAAAAATAAAAGTGTATATTTCTGTTTTATTTAAACCTTTTAAGTTTGTATGCATAGCCCCATTTTAGTTTTTTTTTTCTTTCTTCAGTAATATTTAATCTCCTTAAAGAAAAACAACATATGCATTTTACTTTTTTTGTATCTCTTTAGTGATATTTTAGTGTAAAAGGATAACCACTATTTAAACCTTTTATGTTACTTTATAAATTTATTTTACACAATGTTGAAAAATTAATAAGAAAGCTACATATTTTGGCAGCTGCTGCTTTAATTTTCAATGAAATGAAAAAAGCTCTCCAAGAGAAAACGTCAATGAAGAAGAAACAGTTTGCACTATCTAAAAAAGAGAAACCCTCATTTATAAAGGTTTGCTGCAGATGACTTAACTGAAAATAAATGAATAGTCCCTATGTGTATAATACATATTTATCTATTTTACTTATGCCTTTATTCCAGCAACTTGCAACATCTGAGGTACAATTTGTTACATTACTTTTGTTTTTTGCAGCACAGGCTGGTGAAGTGACTTCCTCAGGGTCACACAGTGGTGTCAGTAGCAGGATTTGAACTGACAAGCTCCGGGTTTGCTGAAATATTACTGAAGAAAGAAAAAAAACGAAAACGGGCAAATAGGGCTATGCATACAAATGTCCATCCATCCATTATCCAAGCCGCTATATCCTAAATACAGGAGCCAATAAGTAGATATGTATATATACAGTGTGTATATATATATATATATATATATATATATATATATATATATATATATACTGTATATATATATACAGTGATCCCTCGCTATATCGCGCTTCGTCTTTCGCGGCTTCACTCCATCGCGGATTTTAAATGTAAGCATATGTGAATATATATCACGGATTTCTCACTGCTTCGCGGATGTCTGCGGTCTACAGTACGTGTGCTTCCTCAGTTGATTTGCCCATTTGAATTCAAACAAGGGACGCATTTGAATTCAAACAAGGGACGCTATTGGCGGATGGTTGAGAAGCTACCCAATCAGAGCACACGGTTAAGTTCCTGTGTGCTGCTGATTGGCTCAGCAACGGAATGCTGCATTAACCAGGAAGTCTAATCTCACTCATTCAGAATTAATGCACGTTACTGCTAATGCTTCAGGATTGCAGAAAAGGTAAAAGTTTTGGATATGTTGAAGGAAGGGAACAGCTACACCGCTGCAGGACATTATTACAGCATCAATGAGTCCACGATTCTTTTTATTTAAAAAGGAGGAAAAGCATATAAGATCTATGGCCGCAGTGTCCTTAAATCAGGGCGCAAAACGAGTTGCAAGTGGACGTGATAAGGCAGTAGTCTGGATGGAATCTGCTTTAGGGATTTGGATTGAAGAGTGATGGAAGAAGAACAACGGCGGTGCTAAACAGTCGCCTGAAGAGGCTCCTTTAGAAGAGCTGTAACGCTATCCTTTGTTGTGCAGTAAAATTAAACTCATCGTTATCGGACAAGTCGTCGTGTCATTGTTGGTGAGTAACCATAATTAATTATTTACGTACAGTACTTATTACATGTACATAGTTTAGTGTCGCTGTACACACATTTTACTGTATACAATTTTTCTTGTATTGTACATATTTATTGCTGTTGGCCTGTCTGTTGTAATGGCTGTAACGTATTGATATCGGAGACGCTCGATATCTTTAAAATAATATTTAGGTTTTACTGTGTTTACATACATAATTTCAACGAATCTTACCTATTATCTAAGAGAATACAAAGGGTTTATGCTGTATAACTGCATGAAATGTTTATAATAGTGTGGGAGAGTTTATAAGGGCTTAAAATATATAAAAATAACCATATAAACATATGGTTTCTACTTCGCGGATTTTCTTATTTCGCGGGTGGCTCTGGACTGCAACCCCCGCGATGGAGGAGGGATTACTGTATATATATATATATATATATATATATATATATATATATATATATATATATATATATATATGTGAATGTATGTATGTATGTATATATGTATGTCTATATTTATATGTATATATATATATGTAGATATGTAAATTTGTATATGTATATATATATGTATATGTGGATGTGTATATGTATATATATGTATATGTAGATATGTATATATGTTTATGTATATATATGTTTACATAACCTCTTTAACACACTACTTCTCCGCTGCGAAGCGCGGGTATTTTGCTAGTATAGTATATATATAGTATATATTTTGTGAATTTGTGATTTTTGTGAATTTAGCCGGCAGGACATTTTATCTATCGGCTTACGGAGCGAGAGTTGCCCGACATCCGAGTTTCTCCACATCCACAACATTCCGGACGACATCGCCCGGACACCAGGCTCTCCGTGGATTACAATCCCAGCTTCGAGGAGCCGGCGGCAGCTCAAAGAACGTAAACAAAAGAGGGGGTGCCAAGGCGGTGTGCTAGTGAGGCTAAGGAAACAGCCACACAAACTAAAACTTTCAAGCATTTTCTCCTCAAATGTGAGGTCTCTGGCGAACAAACTGGACGAGTGGAAGCTGCGGATTGCAACGGAAAAGATCATCAGGGACTGCTTCATCCTGCTGGTAATGGAGATGTGGCTGAATCCACTCATACCAGACATGGCTATCGAGATAGCAGGCTACACAGCACACTGGCAAGACAGAACAGAAAGCTCCAGTAAGAAAAGAGGAGGGGGGGCTGTGCATTTATGTGAACAATAGCTGGTGCACGAATTTCACCATTTTCACCAGACACTACTCTCCAGACGTAGAGTTTATGACAATTAAATGCAGACCCATATACTGTACCTCCCTCGTGAATTCAATGTCATACTGCTAACTGCTGTGTACATAGCACCAGATGCTAATGCTAGCTTGGCTCTGGGGCTTTTGCATGACACCATCAGCAGTAAACAGAGCAAGTATCCTGAGGCTGTTCACATCATTTCTGGGAACTTTAGTCATGCAAATCTGAAAGCAGTTCTCCCCAAATTCCATCAACACATAAAGTGTGCAACAAGGGGAGTAAAAACACTGGACAAGCTGTACACAAACATCAGACAGGCCTATAGGGCTAAACCCCTAGCACACCTTGGCCAGTCTGATCACATGTCTGATCACTTCTGATCCCTGCATATACCCCCCTCAGGAAACAAGCTCCCACTATGACCAGGACTGTTACCATATGGCCCGAGGAGGCCTCCCAACAGTTGCAGGACTGCTTCCAGAGAATCGATTGGGAGGTTTTCAATCACCAAGACTTGGAGAACCACACTACGGCAGTCCTGGATTACATCAGGTTCTGCACGGACAACGTCACCAGGGACAGAAGCATAAGGATTTATCCCAACAGGAAGCCCTGGATGACAAGGGAGGTCCAGAGTCTGCTGAAAGCCAGGAATACTGCTTTCAGGTCTGGGGATAGGGCTCTTTACAGTGTAGCCAGAGCAAACCTTAAGAGAGGCATCAGAGAGGCCAAGGCAGCGTACAGAAGGAGGATAGAGGACCATCTGAGGAGCAATAACACCAGGCAGGTGTGGCAGGGTATCCAGCACATCACCGACTACAAATTCAGCAACTCCTCGGCCGCTGAGAAAGACGCGACTCTGGCAGAGGAGCTTAACATCTTCTTTGCCCACTTTGAGGTGACACCAACAGCACAGCATCACAGCAACACACTCACGATGGAAGAGTGTGAGGTGAGGCGGGTGATGAGGAATGTGAACCCAAGGAAGACTGCAGGACCTGACGGTGTGGCTGGACCAGTGCTGAAAGACTGTGCGGATCAACTTGCCGGAATCTTCACTAGGATTTTCAACCAGTCCCTGTCCCAGGCCAGTGTCCCGTCCTGCCTCAAGTCATCCATCATTGTTCCGCTGCCGAAAAAATCCATCACGAACTGTCCGAATGATTTCCGCCCAGTGGCACTCACATCTATCATCATGAAATGCTTTGAGAATCTGGTGCAGAGTCATATCATCGCCTGCCTGCCAGCAGGCCTGAACCCATTTCAATTTGCTTACAAAGCAAAGATATCCACAGAGGTCGCTGTGGCCACAACCCTTCATGCTGCCCTGACCCACCTGGAGCAGCAGGGGAGTTACGTCAGCCTGCTTTTTGTGGACTTCAGCTCGGCATTTAACACCATTCTCCCACAACAACTGGTGTCCAAACTGGCAGATCTGGGACTTCCATCACTCACCTGCAGTTGGATACTGGACTTCCTGTCTGGTCGCTCCCAGAGGGTCAGGCTGGGTCCCCACATCTCCACTGCTCTCAGTCTCAACACCAGGACGCTGCAGGGTTGTGTGCTAAGCCTGCTCCTCTACACCCTCTACACATATAACTGTGTCCCCACTCACCATAGCAACAACATCATGACACGACGGTGGTCAGACTCATCTCGGGCAAGGAGGGTGAGCTGGCATACAGGGACGAGGTGGAGCGGCTGTCAGAGTGGTGCAGAGTCAATAACCTGCTCCTCAACACCACAAAAATGAAGGAGCTTGTTATTGACTTTAGAAAAAACAAAACTGACATCCAGCCACTCATAATTGGCGGGGCCTGTATGGAGCATTGAGCTGGAGGATGACCTGACCTGGATCGCCAACACCAAGGAGCTGCTGAAGAAGGCGCAGCAGAGACTGTATTTTCTGAGAATCCTCAGAAAGAACCATCTCCCCAAAAATCTGCTCCTTGCCTTTTATCACTGTTCCATCGAGAGTGTGCTTACGTACAGACTGTATGTGTGTGGTACAGCAGCTGCACTTCCTCAGAAAGGAAAGCGCTCCACAGGGTCATCAGGACAGTGGAGACAACAATTGGTTGTACCCTCCCCACTCTGGAACAAATCTACACCTCCCGATGCCGCAAAAATGCAATAGACATTTCACAGGATTCATCACATCCTGGTCATTGCCTCTTCCAGCTTTGCCATCGGGCAACAGATACAGAGCAATGAAAACCAGGACAAACCACCTTAAAAACAGCTTTTATCCAAAAGCAATCATGGCCCTGAACTCAGAATAAAACTGCTCCATATCATTATCCCAATGTGCAATATAGACCTTAAGTCAACAAGTGCAATTTGTACATTTGACCAGTACAATTTGTATATATAAAAAGTGCAATTTGTATATTTTGTAAAGTACTTTTATTACTATTCAGTTTGTTATTATTTTCTCTCTTCTTGTCTTTTTAACTCTTATGCCTCACACTGAGTCGACTGCACCTTCAATTTCGTTGCTCCTTTGTAAAAGTGGCAATGACAATAAAGATCTATCTAAAATTCTATTATTAACCTTCAAAGCTTTAAATGGCCTTGCACCAGACTACATCAGTAACCTTCTCCATTTCTATGCTTCTGTTCACCAACTTAGGTCCTCTGATTCTGGCAATCGTGTTGTGCCCCACCCTAACCTGCACACTATGGGTGACAGAACCTTTAAGTGTATAGCACCCTGACTTTGGGATAACCTCCCAAAGTTAATGAGATCAACTGACTGAATTCATTCTTTTAAAAAAAACAACTTAAAACTCATGTGTTCAGGAAGGCCTTTAACTTAACCTGACATTCTGCCCTCTTTTTCAGTTTACTTCTCTGACCAGATGCTCAGGATAATTTGTGTGTGTGTTATATCACAAATGATGCTATTGTTCAGACCTTTCTTTTAGCATTGATTGTAGTATTTTACTTTAATGTATTGCCTTTTATTCTGTTTAATGCTTTGTGTCCTGTATCTATCTGTTTTAGTCTTCTATTCAGGAAATATTTGTATCCATTGTTACAAACACCTGCTGTTTCTTTCTGAGACTCTGTGAAGCACTTTGAGCATGGGAAAGGTGTTATATAAATAAAATTATTATTATTATTATTATTATAAAGAAACAAAGTGATTTTATAGTAAAACAATACCAATGTTCTCATAGCTTGTGATAACTGAATTCCCCATTTTGTTCTAAACTATAAGAGATCATGTACAATGGACCAGTGTTCAGTGTTATGAGGATGAAAGCAGTGCAGCAAAAATTTACAGAAAAAAAGCACAGATCCTTCTCCTATGCCTCCTAAAATGTGTGTCTACTGTGAAAACTATGGGAGGTCTTTGTACTGCAGGATTGGAATGTCCAAGCATTTGTGCAGGTGCTTTCAGTACTTTTCTTTGCAATTTGAAGTTGACATCTCCTGTTTGGCTGTGGGTGCATTCTTGTTACAGACTTTTCTATATATTGAAAAATTACATCCCTGTGCATACTAGTTTATAAAATGAATGCATTCAGAGCAAAATGACGGCATGAGTAATCAGATATTGTTGGCCACTATATTGATTTCTGGGAATGGTGGCATTGGCTTGAAGGTGCTGCATATCTTTTTGTCATTTACACTTATCCTAAATATTTAATACTGTTAAAATCTGCCTTGGTAAGCAAGATAATCATTTTTCTTTAGTTGTTTTTTTGTCATTTATTCTTTGTCATTTATTATCACTCTGTAGACAAAAATGGAAAAGTGGATGTTGTTTCTTGTCAATTTGATTCTGATGAACTTGAAATCATCCTGCCTATGGAAACATTTTTAACGGCTACAGTAGTAGATCATCCAGAAGATTTCATTATTAGTTACTTCAGAGACTGTAATGACTCTTCATAATGCTCCGAAGATAAACTCTTTGCTCCAGAGTCCATTAGGGATTAGATTCTATTCTGGTCCCACTGTTTCCCCATTTTTGGTCATTCAGGCATAATACAAACTACTGGTGATTCTTTTGTGAGTTCACGTGCATTGTGATATAAGACAATTAAATTCTGCCTTGTGAACATTAAAATCGAGTCAAGTCAAGCTCAGGTCTTCTGGTTAGTTTTCTTTAGTCCATTCTCCCTCTCATCCATCCATAGAAAGATGTTATTACAGTCTTAAGGGTTTATTACAATCATAGTCATACTAGATTGCTTTCTAAGTGTATAAGGAATTGCTGGATATTTTTATTAAGGAAATATTCCATTTACATGGTATCCCCAAGTCAATAATTTCTGATCAAGGGGCTTGTTATTTGTCATTTTTGGTGCTACTTCTGTTCCAGAACTGCCTATTCAGTAAAACATCCACTGGTTATCACCCAGAACTAACTGCCAAACTAAGCAAGTAAATCAAAGTATCTAGTAGTTTTTAAACTGCACAGTAAAATGTTTTTAGGATAACAAGAAAATAATTTTGCTTTTGGCAAAATCTGTCTGTAGTGTATTATATCATTTTTCAATTACAGTTTTGCCACTGTTGTGATCCTGTTTGTCAAAACAAGGTATACCTGTGCCTCACCCAGGGTCAGCTCCAACACAGTAGGCCTTATCACCTCAGGAAGCCTAGCTCCAAACTCAACCAGCTGGCTTACAGCCTACATAGACCCCCTAGGACAAAGGTATTTAAACCCAGAAGTATCAAAAAGAAACAGGGAAACACCCTGAAAAACCATCTGGCCCAATAAAACCAAACAAAACTTCTTGAATATGTAAATATTTATTCAGAAGTTTTAATAAATATTTTTAAAAATTTACATAAAAAAACAAGGTAGGCAAAAATTTGGAAAACCAGATAAGTTTGGTTAAAAGGCAAACCTGGAAGCAAACAAAACTCAAAAATTAGAAACCACCATATATTAGAAACAGGGGTCAAAACCAGAAAAGCAATAAATCAAAATGAAAAGCCCAATTTGCATCTATTTCACCTGTAGCTTCTTCTTAAATACCCCAGGGGTGGTCCAATAGCTTAAGTGCCAGATCTTCCCATATAAGGGACATATATTTCAAACTAGAAATCTATCCTTATACTTAAACACAAAATTAATAAACTAAACATTCGTCAATATGCAATAAATACCACAGAAAACACAATCAATACAATTTATACTCATAAAAATAGCAAAAACTAAAACAAACACACATTTAATTTAGAGATGAAACCCACAGATTTCCAAGATATTGTCCTATAATTAATAAACGTTTTGAGGCTGTTACCTGTTGATTGGATCTGCCAGATCGTTTTAAACTTCATCCTACATTTTATGCTTCCACATTAAAACCAATATATTGTAGTCCAGATTGGATGAAAAGTTCTCCTGTCCCTCCTGTGGATGTGGATGGTAGCAAGAATATGAGAAACAAAAGATGCTGCATTCTCACCAGCATGGTGCCTCAATTAATTCATTAGTTTACTGGTAGGGCTATGACCCTGAAACTCATTCCTGGGTCTAATCTAGAGATGTTCATGCCCCTGATTTTTACTGAGATGCCTAATGGGTGCAATCATAGTCTATGCCTTAGGAGAGACATTTTACCATTTTTTAAATATTTGAACTCGTGCGATTATCTTTCCATGCGTTATTTACATTTTAAAGTCTATATCTGGATGAATTCATTTTTTTTCACTGTTTTCTGATGTTTTCACACTGCCATTTTGTGTTTTCCTTTTTGAACATGATTACCACAATTTTGTATCCCTTGCAAGAAGTTACAGCTGTTTTGTTGTTAGCAATGGCACATCATTGTGGTAATGTTATCACTAAGTTGGCAACATGTGGCATTATGCCCCAGAGGCTATTTAAAGATGGCAAAGTTCTATTCATAGTGTCCAAGTTTCTAGATTCTTTACTAAAAATACTTTGCACAATAGTAAATATTTAAGGAAAGGATCATAAGGCAGTTAAGAATCTTGTAGCTCTATTTTCAGTCTTTGGTTAAACTGAACAGAGTGGTGACTCTGAGACCTGGGATCTGCACCAGCAGTCAGAAGCCTGCCAGTTTGAATCCCGTAAATGTCAGAAGTGATTCCACTCCATTGGGCAGTTGAGAAAGGCCCTTAACTTGCAATTGCTCCATCCTGGGTATGATGTTAACCCGCATCCAGCCCTGCAAGCAGGTCCTCCAACTTGCAGGGAAATCTTGGGGGTTGGTGGCAGAATTGGCACTCCAGCCACAGTAAAAAAATCTCACACTGTTCCAGTGTGGTGTTGAGGTGTTACCTGTTGCACGGCTGCACTCGGGTTTTAATTTGGGATCCTGTGGTGGTTCATTGTTTGGTGAATGCATGCATCCTTCTCCTTTGTTTAATATATTTTGCTTTAATGATCTTACTATCTGACTTTGTTTCATGGTTTTTGTTTGTTCCAATTACCTGTCCAGTTATGTATTTCAGTCCTTCGGGATGAACACACTCCCTTCTCAGAACACATCAATTCTTTAACAAAGATAATGTAGCTGCTACAATAATGGGTCTATGCAGTTAGAAGACTAATAATTCTTGCAGCAGTTTATCTGAGAAATGCTGAGAAGACCTGCTTCTTGTGATCACAATGTACATTTGAATGTATAGATCTTTCTAGGTTCTACAAGTTAAAAGTGGGGCAAAGTAATATATTATCACGCTTGGGTCAGAGAGTTGCACAGATACACACAGGAGATTCTAGAGACAGAAACTTTATTCAAACACTTCAAACTAACATAAGACTTTTTCAGGAGTGATTCGAGCTCCGTGTGTGCCCAGAGGGCACAGCTCCGTCTCTCAATTAAAAGAATAGAAAATCTTCCTCTTCATAGGGGCGGACCTCGGGAGCGGGAGCCCCAACAGGAGCAGAGGATGACTGGGGAGAAAAGAGACAAGGCAGTGAGACAAAAGGACAACTGCAGAACAGGCTTTTACATGTTTGAAGCGCCGTATGAGATGTAGATCACGCAGCACGGCAGCAGCAGCAAACCAGCACATGATCTAACAAAGAGTAGGTAAAAACTGTATTTGTTTCCATTGAATCACCATTTAAGAGGGGGTTTCGGAGGAGTGATCCCATCTTCTTAGGGTGCGTTCAGCCCTCTGTTCACAATATATTGAAAGGAGGAGTTTAAATTTGTCTTTTACTTAGTCATCTTAGTGCTTCAAGATATGACTTTAGTTGCTATACTTTTTCTAACATTTAGGCCTTTCCCAATCAACTAGTTCCTGCTGAGCACAAAAGTAAATACCATAAAGCTAGGTACAAAAAGAACCTAACTCCTTTTACAAGAAAAAATGGTGGCTATGATATCATACACTTAGACAACAAGCCACACTCCCTTCCTATGATGTGGCAACATCTGCTGTGTAGCGTTACACTTTTCTGGATCACAGAAATCAAAAATAAATTATCAGAAAACATAGATAAGGAAAAAGAAAGAATTAAAGGATAATATACAATATACTCTCAACAGGCTGCAGAATTTCACAATGTGCACAAAGTGTGATGTTTTCCTTTTTCCTCCCCTCCTTTGTCTCTTTTATAAAATCTTTAGTTTTTGAAAAGCAGTGTTTGAGGTTCTACAGTCAGTTTAAAAGCATTTTAGATTATTAGGTAATTCAGATGCTTACCTTTGATAGGTTCCATTTTTGAAAATGGTGGTCCTTTTAGAATTCTCATCTAAAGCCACTTGTCAGCATACATTGGCAGAGTGGCTTTAGGCTCCATATCCAGCTATAATAGATGGTAATCCAGAATATGATGACAGGAGAAACATGTATTACCTAGTGTAGGTAAGGATGGTTAGAGAAGCCATGCACTTGAAGCAGACTTACTTTAGGCACCTGAGCAATCAGAATGCAGACCTCCAGAAGATGCAGTATAGAACTGGGGGTCTATGAGTGCACATTGACACTTTACTTCTGCTTGTGTTCTGGCTCTGTGGGTTTCTTTTGTTAAAGTGCTGTGCTGTTCTTGTGCTCATTAAGTGGATTTTTCTTGGTCAGTGAGACCTTTTGTTTTTTCTTTTTTACCCAGGTTAATGTTAAGAACATATAAAGAATTATTACAAATCATAAAGTTCTCTTTATAGTTTCTCTGTTTCTATAATCCTTGAAGACTCACAGGCACAACCTTGTGCCCATTTTCTTTTTTATACCTGTTTCAGCCATAACACAAAGTGATAATACATTAAAATTACAATATTAAAACATTAGCTTTTATAAACAAAAAGCTCTTTGATAACCCCGATCATACCCCACTGCCCAGATAAAATGATAAATCAGGAAGCAAACAACAGAAAAGTCTAAAATTTAAAGAGTATTCTAGAGATTGAACTCAACAACCTAGATTCATGAAACACTGCCGCATTTTGCGGAACAGCTGGTTGAATTCCCATTCAGTAACTTTTATTGTTTCTAAATTCAGAACATATAATACACCCTAAGCCAATGCAAGGTAGAATCTGAAATAGTTTCTTTCAGTGGATGTAAAGTAGGTAGTGAGCTAGCATAATAACAAAAGCAATCACATCAACATGATCACTCAGTATAGACAGGTTTATCCAGGATAATTATACATTGACTCAATAAGACATATCACAAATTTATAAGAAGCTGATCTGAATTTGCATCTCAGTCAATAGATGATGTCTGACGCATTACGACACATTTTAAAATGAGTGAATTTAGAAGACTTAAGTGATTTGCTGTTAAACCGTGACATACATACAGTGCTTTCAAATCTGTAAGCCCTGCAAGTCACTCTGCATGTTTGATACTCCATTAGCAGTCAATGTATCTATTTTTTGAATCCACTTAATCTAGTAAAGGGTGGAGAGACCCAAAGCTTATTTGGCAGGATCTTGTGATTTTCTGGTACACTTAATCATACATATACACTTACTTGCCAACACTAGGATAGCTGCCAATTAACCTGCCTTCACTTCTTTAATCTATAACATAATACTGGGGTTTCTGCAGAAAAGTTGCGCCATGTTTTGAGAGTAAAAATTATAATTTTTGCTTAGCAGACAAACCTTTGAATCAAAGTTGCATTCCAGAAAAGATATCATAACAAGGTAGGTCTACTTTACAAAGCACAAACACTTACAGTTCACAATATTAAAATAAAAATCAGTTGTGTTTTTTGAAAGTTTGTATCTTCAGACATTATATTCTGACAGATTTCACACCATCAAGTGTTAGTGAAAAGTCCAGAGTCACACACATACCTACCAAATCTGTTAAACAGCAAGTGATGCCTCATATATTATACAGTTGGAAGCTGGGAGCACCTGGAAAACCACAATTGGAAGAAAGAATTGGAAACTTGTGCATGATTTCCACTCTTTTCAGGGGAGGAATGAACTTATCTGGTGATGTACACAGTGCCGTGAAGAGAACTGCAAGTCCAGGGAAGATTACCTCACCTAGTGAGGCCAAAGGCAGAACCAGAGTTCCATGCTATCTGGTCAGGGGGGTCAAAGGACTGATTCCAAGGAAAACAGGAACCACAAAAGAGCGCTCTCTTTTTGCAGTTGTAAAAAAGGAAATACATCTTGGTGCAGCCAAAGCTGTCACTGCTAATCCAATTCAATAGCCTTATTCCAATTTTCACAGGCTAGCACAAAACTAATGTCTTGGTGCAAATTTGCCACCACATGTATAATTTTACTAGCTGTGTGGTTTGAGTAACACCTGGGTTTTATATTATATAAATAAACTAGGATCTTCCGTGACAAGAAAAAGAGTTGGGGACCGTATAATGTCCATTGGACAATAAATGCAAAAAGGGCAAAATTATGATTAAAATAGTTTACAGCAATTGACAATGGTACATGACAAATATGGCATTTTTATATAGTGAAGAAATGGCTGACAGGAATGAGTTGGCAGGAGATGACGTCATAACTGCCAGACGGAAATGACGTCATCACCGGGAATCGAACATGAGGTGGTGCCGGAAGTGACATCATCAAGATCGAGCCAAAAGTGAAGTCGTGCTGAAGCGCCGGAAGTAATGTCATGGCGAGGGCGCCAGAAGTGACGTCATCATTGACAGTAAGAGGCGGAAGTGACATTTGGAAGCTATCTTGGGAACCCGGAAGTGTGGAAGGTTTTTCTTCTTTTTGTCTGATGAAAGAGAGAGAGTAGTTAGAACCTCATGTCAACCCCTTGTCTCGCGATATTTCAGTCACCTCAGGGCTTGTTGACTGCCCCCTAAGCGCATGTGTATATACATATTATATATATATATATATATATATATATATATATATATATATATATATACATATATATATATATGTGTGTGTGTGTGTATATACATATATATATGTGTGTATATACATATATATATATATATATATATATGTGCTGGAGGAGGAGTATAGGGACCTAATCAATGACTTTGTTAAATGGTGCGACTCAAACCACCTACAACTGAACACCAGCAAAACCAAGGAGCTGGTGGTGGATTTTAGGAGACCCAGACCCCTCATAGACCCCGTGATCATCAAAGGTGACTGTGTGCAGATGGTGCAGACCTATAAATATCTGGGAGTGCAGCTGGATGATAAATTAGACTGGACTGCCAATACTGATTCTCTATGCAAGAAAGGACAGAGCTGGCTATACTTCTTTAGAAGGCTGGCGTCCTTCAACATCTGCAATAAGATGCTGCAGATGTTCTATCAGACAGTTGTGGCGAGCGCCCTCTTCTACGCGGTGGTGTGCTGGGGAGGCAGCATTAAGAGGAAAGACGCCTCACGCCTGGACAAACTGGTGAGGAAGGCAGGCTCTATTGTTGGCATGGAGCTGGACAGTTTAACATCTGTGGCAGAGCAAAGGGCGCTCAGCAGGCTCCTATCAATTATGGAGAATCCACTGCATCCACTAAACAGTATCATCTCCAGACAGAAGAGCAGCTTCAGCGACAGACTGCTGTCACTGTCCTGCTCCACTGACAGATTGAGGGGATCGTTCCTCCCCCAAACTATGTGACTCTTCAATTCCACCCGGGGGGGGTAAACGTTAACATTTAACATTATACAAAGTTATTGTCTGTTTTTCATCTGCATTATTATCATTCTTTAATTTAATATTATTTATTGTATCAGTATGTTGCTGCTGGAGAATGTGAATTTCCCTTTGGGATTAATAAAGTATCTATCTATCTATCTATCTATCTATCTATCTATCTATCTATCTATCTATCTATCTATCTATCTATCTATCTATCTATCTATCTATCTATCTATCTATCTATCTATCTATCTATCTATCTATATGTGTGTATACATATATATATATATATATATATATATATATATATACAGGTACTTGTCGACTTACGACCGCGATTGGTTCCGACTGACTGGTTGTAAGTCGATCTGGACGTAAGTCGGCCTATGTTAATTTAAGGTAAGAATATTAGACTGGGTAATAATATTGTAATCATCTTAAAGTAATATTTTATCAACATTTTCTTACTTTCTAAGACAAACACAGCATACTACAGTACAATTTGTTTAATATGTGGAAAACGTACAAAACAAGAAATACTGTACTGTACATTTAATTCCTGGCACCACTGGTGCTTGGCTGCGGGTTGTCGATATCGCCTTCATCAGATCAGGCGAGACTGCGGACGGGGTGATGGGAGGAGTTGCTCTTTTCATAAACATAGTGAGCTTCGTCTGAATTGTTTGTTTTTTTTTTCTCTTCATAAATTTCGCAATAAGGACGAAATGTGTTGCGTGCCATCCGTTCAATCCTCGCAAATCGTTCAATATTTGGGTCCATTTTTTCAAAATGAGCGAGGAGTTTATTCAGTAGATAAATCTTCTGACAATCCCTTTGTGGTGAACATTCTTTGTGGCACCTCCTCCTCTTCGTCTTACTCCAATTCTCTTGTTTCTTCTTCCGCCACTCTTTCTTCTTCCAATTCTATCAGCTCTTCATTCATAAGTTCACCTGATTCCCGGTCTAGCAACTCCTCGACATCTTCCATTTCACATTCCAATGAAAGGTCTTTTGACAGTTTCACTATTTCTTCACGAATCTCATCAAGTTCTTGTTCACTGTTAAATCCAGCAAAAGTATTTACATAACGCTTTTAACACACTTCTTCCATACGCCATTCATACACTGTGAGTCGACATTTCTTGCGGGGAGGGCTTCTGTTTTCTCTGATCTGAGTTCACCTCTGTTATAGCGCGTCTTTATTTGAAAAGAGCAGTGTCAGATCGGGGCGAGCGTGAACGCTAACTTTGACAAGCACTATAAATTTACAATGGTTGTTACAGACGTAAATCAAATGTATGTTTTTATTGTATAATATTAACAATAACAGCAGCTCTCTACTCAAAGCGGTAAACTGGAGAAGCTGCTAGCATCGAACCCAGAAGCTCTTGATTGGGAGTCAGCAGTTGTGTGTGGGAACTGTTAACATTTGAATGTGATGATTGTATATAAAACTTGTGCACGAACGAGACTGGGATAACTGTGGATGTGGATGTGAGTGGTGTGTGTGACTGAGAATGACTGGTGTGAAGCCTGAAGTCCAAATATCAAATAAACACTTTCACAAGTACAAGTATAACAGAACAAGTGCGCTTTTATTCAAGAAGAAAAAAGAAAGCAGGTTGCGGTAAGCAGTTGATGCGACTGCTTGCGTAGTGCAATCCTAAGAACTGCCCAATCAAGAGCTTCTGGGTTTGATGCTGGCAGCTTCTCAAGTTTGCCGTTTTGAGTAGAAAGCTGCTATTAGTGTTAATATTATAGGGTTATATGTTAGGGTTATATTATTATCGAAAATTGCCAAAACAACAAGACACAAACACACGTGGGGCAACACTGCTGCGTATATTTTTACTGCTGCGTAGCGAGACTTGAGAGTGCGGGAAACTGGCGCTGCCAACAGCTGGCAGGGGAAACAGTCAAACGCGTCGTAAAGTCGAACAGTCGTAACTTGCATAGGTCGTATGTCGACGAGTACCTGTATATATATATATATATATACATTATAGATATTACAGAGTTATAATCACAATTCAGTACACTATCCCTGGCTTGTAGTGGTACTTAAAGCTTACCATTAGGCACTCTCAGCAGAATGTCATGAGTGCTTTAAGTGTCTCAGGAACCTTAGAAGTAAGGTTTTCTGGGCAAGCTAACATAGTAGCAGCAAAACATTTTTTCATAGATAAATTACTAGGTTCAGAAGGAGCTTTATCGGAATTGAGTTACCTGGATAAAGCATCCGATTTTTAATTTTTTATGCCCATATCGATAAGAATTTTCTGTTAAAGTGATATGAAAAAGCATGTATCCAGTATATCAAAATAAATGGAATAATTAAGTTTTTACAATTTCCTCCAAACATTTATGGTGACTGCAAAAGCTTGAAATTACCTCACAATTTGTCTAAAGCCTAGCTACAGCTTTAGGGTGAATGTTTTCTCTTTTTGACACTTCAATTCTGTCTTTTTTTGTCTCTCATATTATTTTGGTATCTAATCAGTATATTATGGCTGTTTTAATCTCAGGTAGAATGAAGAAGTGATGGCACCAAATGGGACAAACAGTGAGTAAAGTCAAGGAGGCATGGAGGGTCTAATACCTGGGAGACTAGAGAATATAGCAGACGATCAAGAGATATGCAAAGTTACAGTGAATGAAACAGGTAAGGGTCCTCACACTAAAGTCTTGTTGTAAGCAACGTTTAGCTTTTCTAACACTAAGAGTGATCTCAAAAGACTAAACAGAGAAAAGACAAGGTCAGACACAAAGAACAGGGAAGTCAAAAGTACCAGTCATCAAAGGCCCAATACACTGAAATGAGAATGAAAGTTGAGCAAGCCAAAAGCTCCTTGCACATCATAGATTTGTCTTCCTTTAACTAAAAAAGATGTTTTGCTTTCTAAGTAAATCCAATGCACAGATAAAATTTTTGCAATGTCATGTTCTTAACCAGGGAGTACATGATGAAATATAACACCAAGGTCCAACCACGAGACTATCAATGGATTTACATGAACAAAATTGACTGGTAAAACATAGCAGTGTCAACAAGAAAACAAATAAGATAGTGTCAGAGTGACATCACTTTTATAATGGTTTATGGATGTCACCTCCACAAAACTCACAATTTTAAAATTCTAAGTAGGCCTTACCCTGAAACTCAAAAAACAGACATTGCAGCTTACACACCAAAAAGGAGTCAAAAGCTTTAAAGGGAGAGTGGAAATTATATAAAAGGCCTGGCTCAAGTAACAAAACAATAATTAAGGAGTTTATTTAAAAAAATAGATCAGAAAAGAAAGCAAATACAAAAAAGAAACAAAAAGATTTGCTTACAAGAGGCAAACTATAAACAGGACAACATTAAGTCTGAGAGCCAAAAAAACAGGGAAACAATAAGTTAAAAGATGGGAATAATAATATAAGCACAAAATCAGGTATCTAAAAAGAGCCTAACCAAAAGAGTTGTAAAATGAACAAATGTTTCAGTAAAGCACTGAGATTTCTCAGCCCTTTATAAAGGCTGAGGGTAGTCACCTAGCTGCCTTTTCCTTATGGTTCAATGTAACAGTCAGACTTTCACTTCCATAAATTGGCAGCTTATTTATCATATCACTGACGAAATTCTTACCATAATCACTTGAAGCATTCTTATTAAAAAAAAAAGAAAAAAAAAAGAAACTGCAGCATTCACCATGAAAATGATATGCAGGGGATGAAAGGTGGGCAGACAATGAGGTGAAGAGCATAGCCATATTTCTCTTACAATGGCATAACCACACAAAAAAAATGAAAAAGTCATGGATGAACTCTTTTTCAAAATGTGTGCAATCCCAAGGAGCTGATTAATACTTGAGAGCATTCTTGGCTTGAAAACAGAAGTATTCAGATGACCCTCAACAAGCGCTTAAAAAACAACAATAATTTATTTTTTCTATAGCCCATAGTCACATAAAGAGTGCCGCAATGGGCTTTAAAAAGCCCCATTTTTTGACAACCCCTCAGCCTTGACTCCCTAAGAAGTCAAGAACAAACTCCCCAAAAAACCCTTGTAGGGGAAAAAATGGATGAAATCTCGAGAAAGGCAATTCACAGAGAGACCCCTTTCAAAGTAGGCTGGGCATGCAAAGGGTGTCAAAAAATGGGGTAAATACAATACACAAAACAGAACACAAATAATCCTCTTCACAGATCTAGATGGCCCATCCATCATTGCCACCTCAGGAATGCAATACAATAGTACAATCTACAAAGCAAAATGAAAGAATAGATTATGTCACGTATGAGGATTCAGATTTGTTCCGAGTCCTGGAGACCTCAGCCAACAAGCTGCCTCCCCACCTACTGGCCATTCCACAGCTGAGTCAGTGCTGGGCTGGCCAATCTGATGAAAGGACCATTCTACCTGATTCCAGTGCTCTTTTCTCAGAGATGACTTTTCCATAGGCTGGCAAACAACTTGGCAGTAGAGTAGTGGCACCAAGTGCCATATGTGAGTGCCAAGAAGAGAAACAAAATAGGGGAAGGTTAGTACCAAATTATAACTATCATATTACTTATGTTTTAGAGGTGATGACTGTGTATGCACAGTTAATCAGCAGCTCTAATCTGGGTATGCTAAACTGAAGTAGTGAGTCTTCAGTCAGGATTTAAAAGCTGAGACTGAAGGGGCACCATTTATTGTAGCAGGCAGACCATTCCACATTTTTCAGGCACTGAAGCTAACAGCTCAACCTCCCACTGTTATTGTATTAGTCCTTCGAATAATAAGCAGACCTGCATCTGTTTACTGCTCGGATCGGGCCGCTAAATCCAGTAAGGACAAAGGTGGCGGGGTGTACATATATGTAAATAATGCTTGGTGCACCCTTCATTGCTGAACAGTATTGCTCTCCGGACTTAGAATTCATAACGCTCAAGTGCAGACCTTTTTATCTGCCGGGGGAATTTACAGTCGCGTTCCCCACTGCAGTTTATATCCCTCCACAAGCTAAGGTCAAACTGCCATTGACTAAACTGCACGGTCTGCAAAATATTCATCCACACGCCATGTTTATCTTAGCGGTTGCTTTAAATTACACCAACCTTAAAACTGTGCTCTTCAAATTTTTATCAGTTTGTCGATTCCACAACAAGAGAGAATAATACACTGGATCACATACACTGGAATATAGCGAATGCTTGTACAGTGTGGCCCCACCCCCACCTCGACCAAACTGATCACATTTCTTTGTTCTTGACTCCTGCATACAAACCCCTTATCAACAGTGCAAAGCCTAATGTGCAAAGAGTCAAGGTCTGGCCTGAAAGAGCCTTAACTGAAGTACAGGACTGCTTTGATGATACCGAATGGGAGATGTTCAAACAGCCAGCTACAAAGGACAATCATACAGACTTAAATGCCTATGCCTCCTCTGTCTTATCATACATTAATTTCTGAATAGACAATGTCACTATTACTAAAAGCATCTGTATTTTCCCTAATAGGAAACCCTAGGTGAACAGGGAGGTCCAAAACCTATTGAAGGCACATGACCTTGCTTTCCATATGGGAGACCCAGATGCCTACAAAACAGCTAGGTCCAATCTGAGGATAGGCATTAAGGAGGCAAAGTGCTGTTACAAAACAAAAATAGAGAAGCATTTTAACAGCTCTGACTCCTGGTGCATGTGGCAGGGCATTAAGTCCATCACAGACTACAAGGGTAACACCTGCTCAACCAACATTGGAAACTATGTTCTTCCTGATATCTCAGTCACTTCTTTGCATGGATTGCCAAAGACAGCAACCAAACCAACCCAGCAAGAGGCCCCATTTTGCTCTCTGGCAATGAATGCACATGATTTGAGACGGACTCTAAGCCACATTAATCCTAATATGGCCTCTGGCCCTGATGGGGTTCCTTAAAGGGTCCTGAAGCATTGTGTGGAACAGCTGAAAGCAGTGTTCACCAGCCTGTTTAATATCTCTTTAGAACAGGCCACTGTTCCCACTTGCCTCAAGTTCACCACAATTATTCCTATTCCAAAACAGGCAGTGGTGAGATCCCTGAGCGATTATTGCCCGGTGGCCTTGACCCCTATTGTTATGAGGTGCTTTGAATGACTTGTCCTCAGATACATTAAGAGTAACATCCCCATCTCCCTGGACCAATACCAGTTCGCTTACAGGGAAAACAGGTCAACTGAGGGTGATGTCTCCCTTCCCTTCACATTGTCCTATCACACCTGGAGCAGAAGAACCGCTATGTGTGGATTCTGTTCATCGACTACAACACCATACCCCCAGTATACTGGCTATAAAACTAAACAACTTGAGCCTCAAGTCACGCCTGTGTTACTGGATTTTAGATTTTTTACTAAGAGACCACAAACAATTCCCATGGGTAAGCATTTCTCTTCATCAGTAACAATGAACACTGGGATACCACAGGGCTGGGTACTGATCCCTCTCCTTTACTCCCTCTTCAGAAACTAACATCATGATAAAGTTTGCAGACGACACCACCGTGATAGGCCTGATCTCTAATAATGATGAAGCAGCCTACAGAGAAAAGGTTGAGAATCTGGACAGTTGGAGCCAGAACATGAACCTTGCACTCAATTCCAAGAAAACAAAGAAACTGATTCTGGACTTCAGCAGACTGAACCACAGTGGTCACCATCCCATAAGCATTACTGGTGAGAGGGTGGAGACAGTCCAGACTTTCAGATTCTTGGGAGTCAACATCAGCCAGGGCCTGTCATGGACAACAAACACAACAGCAAGGGCCAAGAAAGGTCTTGAGAGGATTCACTTTCTGAGGATCCTTTTACAAGTGCACCATACAGTCTGTCATGATATACTACATTACAGAGTGTTACTCTAACTGCACCTCTGAGAACAGGATGACCCTCCAGTGTATCATCAAAACAGCTTAGAGAATTAGTGGCACTCAGCTACCCTACCATCACTGAAAGATATCTTCACTACCTGCTGCAGCAGAAAAGTAAAAAACATTTGTGAAGATCCAACCCATCCCAGTCATAGCATTTTCACTCCCCTGCCCTCTGGCAGGTGCTTCACAGCCCTGCATGCCCACACCACCAGACAGAAGAACAGCTTTTACCCCAAATCAATCAGCCTATTAAATGCACAGATATCACTGCCCCTTCTTATAACAGAAACCACCACTGATTGAACTGAACATCTGCATCACCCACAAATAATCACACACTTATACAGTACAGTGGTGGAACTTATGAACCATTACATTGACTGTAATCTTCACTTAATATTTATCAATTTATGCTTACATGTTTAACTTTACTTTTACTCTGTGTATATTTGAAACTGTTAATAGTAACTGTGCTTCTCATAGTTTAATGTTTACTTAGTTTTTTTTATCTAATCTTGTATACTTTTATCTAAGACATCTATAGGCTAGCTCAAAATGATTGTATCGTACATTGACAATATAGGTATCTTGAAACTTGCATCTTGAAATCTTAAATTGATTTCTGGTTTGTAAGTAAAGATAAATTCTGATAAGTAAGCAGGAACTTGGTCATTTAAGGGTTTATAAGTTAAAGTAGGATTTCGAAATCTTCTCTAAACTTAACCAAGAGCTAGTATAAGGACTTAAGAACTGGAGTTATGCGTTTGTATTTTCTTGTTCTTGCATTAATTCTTGCAGCAGCATTTTGAATTAACTGAAAGCTGTTTAAAGAACCATTTGAACATCCAGTGAACACCACATTGCAGTAGTCAATCCTACTAGAAATAAATGCATGAACTAATTTCTCAGTATCCTTCATATTTAGAAAACACATTAATTTTTAAAATGGAAAAATCATGTTTTGGATAGTTTTATAAAACACATTAATTTTTAAAATGGAAAAATCATGTTTTGGATAGTTTTATAATGTGCACTTTAAATTACATATTGTACTAGTGTCAAAGATAACTCCTAGATTGCGGGCTGATTCAATAAAACTAATGGTGATTCCAACTGAGTTAAATGATGACAAAATATTGTTGCAATCAGTGTCTTTCCCTCCAATAATTAACATTTCTGTTTTATCTGTGTTCAAAGACAAGTAGTTCTCATTCATCCACTCCTTTAACTCATTAACACATCTAATTAAGGACAACATCAGAGAAATGTTATTTGGTCTAAAAGAAAGGTATAACTGGGTGTCATCTGCATATGAGTGAAAATTAACATTATGTTCTCTAATGAAAGATCCCAGTGGAAGCATGTAAAGTGAAAACAGTAAAGGTCCCAGTACTGAGCCCTGCAGTTCACCATATCTCACTTCTATGTATAATGATGGAGTACTGTCAGCCTATTTCATTATGTACTGAAATCATTTTGATAAATAAGAACTTAACCAGGCAAGGGCATTAATGGTCAGTGGTCTAACAACATAATTACACTGGAATTTCCTTTTTCAGAGAATATCAAAATGTTGTTTATAACATAGTTGATGCAGTTTTTGTACTATGACCGGTGAGGAAGTCAAACTGGAATCTATAATAATAAAAGGCAAAGCCCTCACTGACTGACTGACTGACTCACTCACTGACTGACACATCACTAATTCTCCAACTTCCCGTGTAGGTGGAAGGCTGAAATTTGGCAGGCTCATTCCTTACAGCTTACTTACAAAAGTTAGGCAGGTTTCATTTCGAAATTCAAAGCGTAATGGTCATAACTGGAACATATTTTTTGTCCATACACTGTAATGGAGGAGGCGGAGTCACGTATCGCGTCATCACGCCTCCTACGTAATCACGTGAACTAAAAACAAGGAAGACATTTACAGCACGAGTCACACGCGGGAACGAAGGTAAATGACGTTAATTTTTGACTGTCTTTTAATACTGTGTGAGCATACATATTAACACGTGCAATTAAACGTGTGCATTTACGGGGTGATTTCTGAGGCTTAAAAGCTCACCTTTTATCAAACGCGGGAAGAAAGGTAACTGATGTTGTTCACTGTCTTTTAATACTGTGTAACCATACATATTAACACGTCCAATTAAACGTGTGCATTTACGGGGTGATTTCTCAGGCTTAAAAGCTCGCCTTTTACTAAAAAGGTAAATGCAAAACTATTTTCAATCAGTTTATTGAAACGCTCCCGTTAAGGATTGCAATAACATATTTGCGAGATAAAAGAACGAAGTAGGGGGAAATGGAGGAACAGCCGCAAACAGCGAAGAGCAAAAAATTAATTAAACAATTGAGAACGGAGCGAGTTAAGCATACAAGCATGTTCATAAGGGAAACAAAGCACGGTGTAAAACGTAAGTTTAAATTAAGTTAATAGAAACGCTCCCGCTGCGGATTGCAATAACATATTCGCGAGATAAAAGTTTAATGAGAAGACACGAGGTATAAACGAAGCACACGCCGTGGCGCAACGTTAGGGGCAACAGTTTCAACCATTCTATGATCTGCTTCTCGCAACTGAAAGACGGCACATGGCGGATGTTAGCCGACTTGCTGACCGCAACGTTAGGGGCTTCAACTATGGCGCTGACGCAACATCTCAGTGCCAACACTTTGCAGACTGTACTTAAAAGACACGCCCTCCTCACTGGACAGTTAAAAACACCAATCAAACTAACGATGACATCAAGTATTACCCAATCAAAAGTAGGAAAGGAGGCATCTTCATAAAATGCGTGTGGGATGATTTGCATGAGACGCTGCTTTAAAAAAAAAATGATAAAAAAAATACGGGATAAATCCCGTCCAGTATTGATTCAAAACGGGACGCGCAATTTCATTCTCAAACGCGGCACGATTCCGTATTTTAAAGGACGGGTGGCAACCCTACAGTGCCAGGTAACCACCCATACAATCAGATTGTGATTCAGACTAGGAATGCAATGAATGTAATTACCCCGATCTACATACAAGGCGAAAGTCTTGCAACATTCAAAGATGATGGTTTGGGATAATTAGTACTTATTAAGTACAACATTGAACATAAAAGAGCGTATGAAGCCTTGAACCGAAAAAAGCAAGATCTCAGAGATCGTAAAAAAAAAAAAGGAGGTAATGTCGTTTTACTCGCTGTAGATTTTAGTCAAACATTACCAGTTATTCCACGAGGGAGACCAGCAGATGAACTCAACGCGTCTTTAAAATCCATGCTTCTCCCACGGTCGGTTATATGTCGCGTGTTCTCGGGTAGGTACACCAAAAAATGTATACATTTAAGCATGTAATGGGCAAAGAAAAAATGAGGTATACCCGAAGGCACTGCAGTAGTACTCAATGTAACTTTACTTCTTAAATGTTAATGTTTTACTGTTTAATAATTTATACGCTTCTTATATATTGTTCAAATTCTTTTATCAAAATACCAGTGACAGCGCAATGCACGATAACATGGAGTGAATACACCATACGCATCTGCCCACGGCCGCCCTGGTGTGCGCAGATAGGAGTTGATTCTAAAATAAAATAAACATAAAAAGAGTAATACATTCATCACCCATAAAGCGGATAGCAGACGTGACGTATTATATGTGTACCACATTTCAAGTCAATACGTGAAACGGTTTGCAAGCTACATGTGATTTAAAATCCTGGACAGACCAACGAAAAGCCACGGTACCAAATTATACAAGAAGATTTTACTGTTTAATAATTTATATTTATATGAAATGTGCTTCTTATATATTACTTCATATTCTCATATGATAATGATGTTAATGTTGTTTATATTGATTTCTATGTTATTGTAAGTGCATCTATGTGTGTATATGTATGTATGTATGTGTATATATATATATATATATATATATATATATATATAAAAAATATATATATAAAAAATATATGTGTATATGTATATATAATATATCTGTATATGTGTGTATATGTGTATATGTATATATATATGACAGCAACACTCATAACAATGACAACACAATTACATTGACAATCATGTTACGTTATTTTTAAAATGTTTCCTTTACTTTTTCATAACCTCTTTAACACACTACTTCTCCGCTGCGAAGCGCGGGTATTTTGCTAGTTTCTTAAATAAATTGTGATCTGTGAGGTGAGACTAAAGCTGGTTTTCAACTCCTTTTTCAAGTATTTTAGAGAAAAAGGTACATTTGAAATGAGTCTATAATTATTAAATATATGTGGGTCTAAGTCTGACTTTTTAAGTAATGGATTGATGACTGACTCTTTTAGTGCTTCAGGAACTGCAGGATTCAATAATGAGCTACTGATAATGCTAAGAATAGGTGCAGCAAGAACATCCACTGCGCTCTTTTACTAGATTTCTTAGTATTGGATCTCTTGAACAAGTAGTAGGTTTCAATTTAGAAATTACAGTTATGACTTCCTGCTCTGTTACGGGATTAAAATTTCTAAAGTGTTGAATGCAAGGCAAGACATGGTTTCCAAAGCTAGTATTAGATTTGCACTGTGACAGTGAGATCAGAGGATCTTATATTTTTAATTTTCTTATTAAAGAAGTTAATAAACTTTGTATTTCTAATATTGTCAGTATTTTGTACTGCAGTTCAGAACTCCCACTTGTTAAATTAGCCACTGTTTTAAACAGTACACGAGAATTATTATTGTTGTTGCCTATTATTTTAGAATAGTAGTCTGAGCAGGCTTTAAAGAAATCTTTTTTGTATTTTTTAACTCTTTCTATGCAACTTGAAAGACCTGCAGCTTTGTTGTTCTCTATCTATACTCCAGTTTTCGACACTCTAATCTAAAGGCTGAAGTGCTCTCGAAAAAACCAGAGTGAGCTTCTATGTGCTTTGATAACTTTTGTTTTAAGTGGAGCTACTGTAGCCAAAGTCTCTCCCAAGGTCATATTATAATTTGATGTTAGCTGATCTAAATTGTTTTCTATGATTGCACTTGACTTACTCAAAATATCTAAGTTTTGAAGGAGACTTACAATCTACTTGTCCCTTTGTCTTTGTTTTAATCTGTGAGTATGGTATTGGCAGAGCCAAATCAAATGTAATTAAGTAGTGATCAGAAATAATTTCATTCACTGGAGTAATATTTAAATTTTGAGTTTCAGCTCTGTGAGTTATAATTAAATCTAATGTGTGGTTTTGGTTATAAGTTGGACCTTTGATAATCTGATAAAGTCCTACTAAATTTAACAAATAAGTAAAACATTTGCTAAAAGTGTCAGTTTCCACATCAATTTATACATTAAAATCCCCCATCAACACTAGACAATCATACGTTATAGCCAAATCAGATTAAAGGTTGCCAAATTGATAAACAATGAAAAATGAATATGGCCCTGGTGGTCTGGTGGGTCTGTAGACTACCACTACAATTGTGCTGGAATGTGTTTTAATATTTAAAATGAGTGCATCAAAGAATGTGAAGTCACCTAAATTGTAAGAAGCAATCTGCATTTTGTCACAGTGAATTATTCAAAGGCCAACCCTTTGACTAGTATCCCTAGATTTATGAAGGAATGTGTATCCATCTGGTAACGCATCAGCTAGTGCAACAGTGTCAGATTTACTAAGCTAGGTTTCAGTGAGAAGACACAAATAAGATTTTGTAATTAATATATTATTATTTACCAAAGCAGCTCTTGACTAATTTTCTTCTACCAACTCCTGGCCACATTGACTGCTGTATGTACTGTGGAGACTGGCCCGGACACAGACAGGCAAACACGCTCATGTCACCCAACACACGTTTATTTACACTACTATTTACAATTATTGTGCCACAAACCCCAATCTTCCCCAAAGTCCAGGCCAACCACCCTGCCTCTTCGGACTGCCTCCTTCTCTCTTTCTAACACCTTGTCCTGCTTCCACCCGATTCCAGCCTCGAATGAAGGGAGGCGGCCCCTTTTATCCATACCCGGATGTGTTCCAGGTGTGCACCGGCAATCCCGCGGACACGCCCCAGTGTGGCGGAAATGCCAGCTGTCCTCCCGGAAGCACTCCAGGTGTTCCCTCTCTTCTTCCCCCCAGCACTTCCTGGTGTGGCAGAAGTACTGGGGTCCAGGGTCCTTCAGGCAGGGGGACGCCCCCTGGTGGTGACCACGGGCCCCTACAGGGTTGGGCTTCCAAGCCCTGTAACCGTGGCCCCCAATACAACTAGGGCAGACGCCCCCTCGCAGTCTGGAGGAGGAATGAGCCCTCCTCCTGTCTTCCTGGGCGTCCCGGCCGGGCATGAGCCCCGTCCGGGTGCCACAGTACGTTTAAGTATCTCCGGTGAACATTGATCAGTAATAGCTCAGTAATGGCTAACTGCATTGCCTGTATCTTTTTGTTTGTATGTACAGTATATATATTGACAAGAAAGTCTTTCATTGAGGGTTTCAAAACTCATTTGTTATGGTCAGAGAGTTTCAGCAGTTAGGAGGGAACTGGGCACAGGCCAACTATGCTCCAGTGACAATGCGCCACATGCTGAAGGGTTCATTCATTTCACAGTTGTATAATATTAACCTGGCTGTTAATTTCGTTGTCATGAATACGTTTACGATATTTTATCACATTAACCTTTGTGATGTGGATGTGGATGTTGGGGGTTGGAGTGAGATTGTTGGCCAAGCTCTCTCCAAACATGCCCATTTATTGACACAACTTGTTGGTTACTTTCCGTTTATTGTTTAAGAGACCTCAGTTCAGTTTTTTGCGTTGTTTCTGTAAAATTGATACTGTTATCTCTATGGCTGAACACCCCCCCCCCCTCCCAATTTCCCCTCTGTTCTGGGTACTTATACAATACAATACAATACAGTTTATTTTTGTATAGCCCAAAATCACACAGGAAGTGCCGCAATGGGCTTTAACAGGCCCTGCCTCTTGACAACCCTCCAAGCCTTGACTCTCTAAGAAGACAAGGAAAAACTCCCAAAAAAAACCTTGTAGGGAAAAAATGGAAGAAACCTTGGGAAAGGCAGTTCAAAGAGAGACCCCTTTCCAGGTAGGTTGGGCATGCAGTGGGTGTCAAAAGAAGGGGGTCAATACAATGCATTACACAGAACAGAACAATTCCTCAATATAGTAAGAAATAAAAAATATAAATTTTAGAAGTACAGAGCAGAATTTAACAGTAGATGATATATCCCATAATAAGATTTGGATTTGTGTAGAGTCCTGGAGACTTCATCCTTCAAGCTGCCTCCCCCATTTGGCCATTCCACGGCTGAAACAGTGCCTGGCCAGCCAATCCGATGAAAGGACCCCTCTTTCCCACGATTCCTGCGGTCCTCCATCTGGGATGACTTTTCCTTAGGCAGGCAAAACAACTTGGCAGGTGGGCCATGGCACCAAGTGCCACATTTGAGTACCGAGAAGAAAAACAGAATAAGTGAGGGCTATTATACAATTATAACTGTCATGTTACTTATGTTTAAGTGCTAATGACTAACAACAGAGATGCAGTCTGTACAGCTAATCAGCAGCTCTAGTCAGGATATGCTAAACTGAAGTAGTGAGTCTTCAGCCAGGATTTAAAAGCTGAGACCGAAGGGGCATCTCTTATAGTAGCAGGCAGACCATTCCACAGTTTAGGGGCCCTGTAACTAAAAGCTCGACCTCCCACTGTTATTTTATTAATCCTTGGAATCATAAGCAGACCGGCATCTTGAGATCTTAATGTGCGCTCAGGTTTGTAAGTCATGATAAGTTCAGACAAGTAAGCCGAACCTCGATCATTTAATGCTTTATATGTTGAAAGAAGGATTTTGAAATCTGCCCTAAACTTAACTGGGAGCCAGTGTAAGGATTTAAGAACTGGAGTTATGTGTTTGCATTTTCTTGTTCTTGTAATAATTCTTGCAGCCGCATTTTGGATTAACTGGAGGCTGTATAAAGAACAGTTTGAACATCCAGTGAACACCGCATTGCAGTAGTCAATCCTACTAGAGATAAATGCATGAATTAGTTTCTCAGAATCCTGTTTATTTAAAAAGCGCCTTAATTTCCTAACATTTTTAAGATGGAAGAAGCATGTTTTGGACAACTTTGTAATATGCGCTTTAAATGACATGCTAGAGTCAAAGATAACTCCTAGATTGCGGGCTGATTCAGTAAAATTGGCTGGGATTCCAACGGAGTTAAATGATGACAAAATATTGTTGTGATCAGCATCATTCCCTCCAACAATTAACATCTCTGTTTTATCTGTATTTAAAGACAAGTAGTTCTCATTCATCCACTCCTTTAATTCGCTAACACAACTAATTAAAGACAACATTGGAGAAACTTCATTTGATTTAAATGAAAGGTATAACTGGGTGTCATCTGCATACGAGTGAAAATTAACATTATGCTTCCTAATGAGAGATCCCAGTGGAAGCATGTAAAGTGAAAACAGTAAAGGTCCCAGTACTGAGCCCTGCGGGACACCATATTGAACTTCTGTGTATAATGATGGAGTACTGTCAGCACATTTCTGTACATATTGGAATCGATTTGATAAGTAAGAACTAAACCAAGCGAGAACGGTGCCTGTAAGCCCAACATCATTTTCTAGCCTGTGCAGTAAAATAGAATGGTCGATGGTGTCAAATGCTGCACTTAAGTCCAACAACATAATTATAGTGGAGTTTCCTTCATCAGAATCATCAGAATGTCGTTTACAACCCGTGTTAGTGCCATTTCTGTACTATGACCAGTGCGAAAACCAGACTGGAATTTCTCAAATAAATTGTAATGCATAAGGTGTGTCTGAAGCTGACTGGCGACTACTTTTTCTAGTATTTTAGAGAGAAACGGTAAATTTGAAATAGGCCTATAATTATTTAGTATATGTGGGTCAAGGTCTGACTTTTTAAGTAATGGTTTAATGACTGACACTTTTAGTGTATCAGGTACTGTGCCATGCAATAATGAACTATTGATAATGTTTAGGATAGGCGCTGCAAGAACATCCATTACACTTTTTACTAGTTTTGTTGGCACTGGATCTAGGGAACAAGTAGTGGGCTTCATTTTAGAAATTAAACTTAAGACCTCCTGCTCAGTTACAGGATTAAAATTACTAAAGTGCTGAGTGCAATGTGAGACAGGGTCTGCTAAGCTAGTATTTGGTTTGTACTGTGATGCAGAGATCTGGGATCTTATATTTTTAATTTTCTCATTGAAGAAGTTCATAAAATCTGTACTGCTAATGTCTGTTGGTATTTTGCACTGTTGATCTGAATTTCCATTTGTTAATTTAGCCACTGTTCTAAACAGTACCTGAGGATTTTTATTATTGCTATCTATTAATGTAGAATAGTATGCTGACCGAGCTTTAAAGAGGGCTTTTTTATATTTATTAACACTCTCTGTCCATGTAATTTGAAAGACATGTAGCTTTGTTGTTCTCCATCTGTGCTCCAGTTTTTGACACTCTAATTTAAGAGCTCGAGTGTTTTCATTAAACCAGGGAGAGTTTCTATGTGCTTTGATCACTTTTGTTTTAAGGGGAGCCACTGTGTCCAAAGCATCTCTCAAGGTCACATTATAATGTGATGTTAGCTGATCTAAATTGTTTTCTGTGTTTACATTTGATGTTAACTGATCTAAATGGTTTTCCACAATTACATTCGACTTACTCAAAGTATCTATAAATTTTGAAGCAGAATTATAATCTAGATGTCGCACTGTCTTTGTTTTAATCTGGAAGTGTGTTGGCAAGGGCAGGACTAAATCAAATGTAATTAAGTAGTGATCGGAAATAACTTCATTTAATGGAGTAATAATTAAATTTTGAATTTCAACTTTGTAAGTTATAATTAAATCTAATGTGTGGTCATGATTATGAGTTGGACCTTTGACATTCTGACAAAATCCTACTGAATTTAACAAATAAGTAAAACATTTGCTAAAAGTGTCAGTTTCCATATCAATGTGTACATTAAAATCTCCCATCAGTACTACGTGATCATAATTTATAGCCAAGTCAGATAAAAGGTTGCTAAATTCAGACATGAACAATGAATATGGGCTGGGTGGTCTGTAGACTAGCACTATAATTGTGTTAGAATCTGTTTTAATATTTAAAATGAATGCTTCAAAGGATGTAAAGTTGCCTAAATTTTTAGAAGTGATTTGCATTTTGTTACAATGAATTATTCTAAGGCCTCCTCCTCGACCTGAATCTCTAGACTTATGAAGGACGAGTAGCCATCTGATGACGCCTCAGCTAGGGGTACAGTGTCACATTTACTAAGCCATGTTTCTGTGAGAAGACACAGATCAGATTTTGTACTTAATATAATGTCATTTACCAAAACAGCTTTAGTGCCAAGAGAGCGAATGTTCAATGAGCAGCATTTAAGACTGTATGCTTCTTTCTGAATTGGTGATATACTTTTTGTTTTAATTTGTAGTAAATTTCTATTACGATGCCCCTGGTGGAGGGTCTGGTTTTATCCCTTGGTCTAATTATACACCTTATTTTTTGGTTATCAATTAATTTAAGGTTTGTATCAAGACTAAATTTACTGGATGCCCCAAGACAAGGATTATGGGTAACAGCTTCAGGAAAGTAACAGGTGGGATAAACAACAGCCTGTGATTTAAGATCACATGACTGTGGCCTGGATGGTGCTCTAATCAGTCAACCAGGCAGTTTTGCTGCCATATTTTGGGATAATACATAAGATCCCCTCCAGTTAGGATGAAGACCATCTCTTCTGAAAAATCCAGGCCTTTCCCAAAAATCATTCCAATTGTTCACAAACTCTATGCTTTTACTTGCACACCAGGTTTCTAGCCAGCAGTGAAGTGAATGCAATCTGCTATAAATCACATCCCCTCTATATAATCTTGGTAAGGGGCCAGATACAACTAAATTCCGACATTTTCTTTTAGCTTTGATGCAAAGAGAGATGAAGTTCCTCTTTAATACCTCAGATTGCTGTGAATAAATATCATTAGTGCCGACATGCAGCAATAAGGTAGATACTTCATCGTCGGTGACACGGTCCAATGCGGCCTCTATGCCAGAAATCTTGGCCCCTGCGAGGCACTTAACATGAACTGCTGGTTTAACATAGTTTGGAATTCTAACATTCCGCACTATGGAATCGTCAATTATAAGCACTTTCTTATTCTCAGTTTCCACAGGCACGCTGCGGAGTGCTGAGAATCTGTTCTGGGTCCGAATTGGTGACCTGGGTGCCGGGGGACTAAATTTTGGATTCTTAGACCCCCGTCTTACTGTTACCCACTCGCCCTGTGGCTGAATTGGTGCTGCTGACTTCAGCCGTGCACTGACTACAGTGGGGCCTGGAGAGACTGAAGCCGAATCAGATGTAGCCGAATTGTCTAAACAAACCGAGTCGATCCAATTTTTGGTTTGCCTAATCGCTATCAGATTCCTAACACGGTCCTCCAATTCGTGTATTTTCCCGACCAACTCTAAATTAACTAAACACTTTTGGCAGGTGAAGCTGTCTACACTGTCGGCCGGAAAACCTGAACTGTACATGCTGCAGGACACACAACATATAAACGTGCCCTCAACAGGCAGAGCGCAGATAGAACTTACGTTTAGTGGTGATGTCATCTTCTCCATTTTTTGAAGTAACTTAAGTGCTTTCCACGTTCAGCTGAATCACTTAGAGACCATCGGCTTTAAGTTTCCACCACCCGCTGAGAGATTGACTTTAATTTGTCACTGCCGGTTATTTCTACTGGTCAGCTGCCGGCTTTACTTCAGAAGAACTTGCTTGGGTGTTTGTGAAGGGCTATGTGCCTGTGGGAGACGCCGCTGCTCTGCTCCGTGCTTCCGCTTGCTGCTCTGCTCCGTGCTTCCGCTCGCTGCTCTGCTCCGTGCTTCCGCTCCATAGAAACAGACTTTTAACCCCCCCAAGCAACACATACCATTTATCAGATTCAAAATAAAAAAAGGGAGTAGATAAATATAACTCTCTCATAAATCATTGTCAGCATATATGGCACAAAGTTTAAATGCACATTGGCTCCTACACAACCATTGGTGGGTGAGCCATCTTTTACCCACTTTGGGCTTCATGTGCTATCGGCAATTTGTTTGATGGAACCGGGCTCACCTTTTTTCAGTTTCTGAAAGACAAATTTTCTATTCCTCCCTCCTCCTTTTCTTTCTATTTACAGGTTTAATCCATTCTTAGGACTTGTAGAGTAAGCTTTTCATCCCCCGTTCACAACCACCCATTATATGACTATTTTTTCTTGCTCTCATGCTCCACAAAAGTCATTTCCTTTTTGTAAGGCCACCTTCGTGATTCCATAACTACACTTATCCTAGTTACTCAAAAATGGATCAATAATCTTCCTCTATCATCGCCATTGCTCTGAAATACAATTTTAAAAAACATTAATAATTCCTCTAGCAACTCTAACCTCCAAAATATCCAATATAAAATTGTCCTTAGAGTTTATTATTACCCTAGAAAGCATTTCCTGATGGACTTACCCCTGACTCACTCTGCCATCAGTGCGCTCTTAATGTACCTTCTCAATACATTCTGTGAGTGTCCCACTGTTGCCGTTCTTTGTGCTTCAATTTCTACAACCCTCTCTTCCATCCTATCTATCTCTGTTCCTTGCTCTCCTACCACTCTACTTCTGTTAGATTCTTCTACTCTGTCTCTTTCTCTTCACTGCCAGCACATGCACTCCTTGGCCACAATAGGAGCCAAAAGTATAATAGTTTCCCAATGGAAGTATCCTAAAACCGTTGCTTTCTCGGTCAGGAAGTCCTCTTTTTGCAACTTTGGTTTATTAGGATTGTCAGCCACGTGAATTAATGGGGTACCTGCACATACTTTTAGTAAATGGGAAAACATTATCTCCCTGATCAAGTCATGGCTGAGAGCGTATGCCTGATTTCAAATTCTACATTATTCTATTAGATTTCTTTCCTCAGCCGGGCACATGGGCCTCCAGAATGTGTCAGAGACCTGCGTGTTCCTTCAATTTAATCCACTTTCTTAAATAGCTTCAGGGTGAGGTAAGTTTTGGGTGAGCACCGGTGGGGGGGTTTTCTTCAAAACCTATACATGAAAATGGCTTTTCCTTTTTTGTTGCCTTACGGTTTGCTTTTCACATCAATAAAAAATTTATTTAAAAAAAAAAATTATTATCTGTTTTCCTAAAAAATACATTACTTTCTGGTGTGGTGTAATACATTTTCTTTTTAACTCTAATAAACCATAACAGATAAAATAAGATATACATTACTTTGCCTATTACTAATTCTATTTTCACTTATGTTTTTCAAGTTTCAGGCTCACTATCATCTGTAAAGAAAGATTTCTATGTTTAAAGAATCTGTCAATTATTTCAGAGCATAATTACTTATATAGTAATAAAAAAGTTGGTTCAAAAGTTAATTATTAACTATAGTGCACAAAAGAGGAACTGTTTTTTATGGTTTTAACTCAACCTCTTGTCTTCATGTTCATCTCATTACTTAATTTTTAAATCACCCATTTGAGCACTCATGTCCTCATATGCCATTCTTAATTTTGTAATATCAGAGTACCTCCAGTCCAATTCTGACGTGTTTCAGTTCTTAAGCTTGTGGGTGGTCTGTTTTTCTTACAAAATAATTGCTGCTGAAGCTATTACTGCTCCAGCATACATTGTTAAGATCTCCAAGCCTTAACTGCTTCCTTAAGTCTTAAGCAGCTAGGCGGCATCCACTGTTTTTAATTGCTTCTTGTTTTCTTAATCTTTTCTTAATCTTAATTCTTATGTGAATTTCCCCTTGGGATTAATAAAGTATCTATCTATCTATCTATCTATCTATCTATCTATCTATCTATCTATCTATCTATCTATCTATCTATCTATCTATCTATCTATCTATCTATCTATCTATCTATCTATCTATCTATCTATCTATCTATCTATTTAATCAGCTGCAAATTAACAATGAGATGCAAATTACAAAAGAAACAGCAGATTACCCAATAACTTCATCCCATTTATACCTCTGTCTGTTGGTCTGTTTCAGTAGAACATTTGGAAAGAAATTGAAGAGGAAGAAAGTGAAATTTTCCAATCTGTCATGTTCCACAATTTATTTGGATGATATCCTTGAAAAGGAAAAATTCTGGAATATAAGAATGACCTGATTTGACAAAATGAAAACCCTAACAAGGTATAAAATGAAAAAATGTTCATTACCAGCAAAGGTTGGCAGTATGCTGGCAATTTATGGGCAGAATAAATACAGTGGTGTGAAAAACTATTTGCCCCCTTCCTGATTTCTTATTCTTTTGCATGTTTGTCACACAAAATGTTTCTGGTCATCAAACACATTTAACCATTAGTCAAATATAACACAAATAAACACAAAATGCAGTTTGTAAATGGTGGTTTTTATTATTTAGGGAGAAAAAAAAATCCAAACCTACATGGCCCTGTGTGAAAAAGTAATTGCCCCCTGAACCTAATAACTGGTTGGGCCACCCTTAGCAGCAATAACTGCAATCAAGCGTTTGCGATAACTTGCAATGAGTCTTTTACAGCGCTCTGGAGGAATTTTGGCCCACTCATCTTTGCAAAATTGTTGTAATTCAGCTTTATTTGAGGGTTTTCTAGCATGAACCGCCTTGTTAAGGTCATGCCATAGCATCTCAATTGGATTCAGGTCAGAACTTTGACTAGGCCACTCCAAAGTCTTCATTTTGTTTTTCTTCAGCCATTCAGAGGTGGATTTGCTGGTGTGTTTTGGGTCATTGTCCTGTTGCAGCACCCAAGATCGCTTCAGCTTGAGTTGACGAACAGATGGCCGGACATTCTCCTTCAGGATTTTTTGGTAGACAGTAGAATTCATGGTTCCATCTATCACAGCAAGCCTTCCAGGTCCTGAAGCAGCAAAACAACCCCAGACCATCACACTACCACCACCATATTTTACTGTTGGTATGATGTTCTTTTTCTGAAATGCTGTGTTCCTTTTACGCCAGATGTAACAGGACATTTGCCTTCCAAAAAGTTCAACTTTTGACTCATCAGTCCACAAGGTATTTTCCCAAAAGTCTTGGCAATCATTGAGATGTTTCTTAGCAAAATTGAGACGAGCCCTAATGTGCTTTTTGCTTAACAGTGGTTTGCGTCTTGGAAATCTGCCATGCAGGCCGTTTTTGCCCAGTCTCTTTCTTATGGTGGAGTCGTGAACACTGACCTTAATTGAGGCAAGTGAGGCCTGCAGTTCTTTAGACGTTGTCCTGGGGTCTTTTGTGACCTCTCGGATGAGTCGTCTCTGCGCTCTTGGGGTAATTTTGGTCGGCCGGCCACTCCTGGGAAGATTCACCACTGTTCCATGTTTTTGCCATTTGTGGATAATGGCTCTCACTGTGGTTCGCTGGAGTCCCAAAGCTTTAGAAATGGCTTTATAACCTTTACCAGACTGATAGATATCAATTACTTCTGTTCTCATTTGTTCCGGAATTTCTTTGGATCTTGGCATGATGTCTAGCTTTTGAGGTGCTTTTGGTCTACTTCTCTGTGTCAGGCAGCTCCTATTTAAGTGATTTCTTGATTGAAACAGGTGTGGCAGTAATCAGGCCTGGGGGTGGCTACGGAAATTGAACTCAGGTGTGATACACCACAGTTAGGTTATTTTTTAACAAGGGGGCAATTACTTTTTCACACAGGGCCATGTAGGTTTGGATTTTTTTCTCCCTAAATAATAAAAACCATCATTTAAAAACTGCATTTTGTGTTTACTTGTGTTATATTTGACTAATGGTTAAATGTGTTTGATGATCAGAAACATTTTGTGTGACAAACATGCAAAAGAATAAGAAATCAGGAAGGGGGCAAATAGTTTTTCACACCACTGTATACAGTGGAAACAAATGTTTGGAAATGTAGGCCCGTTATGAAAAAAGCAGCAAATGTGTCATTTACAATGCTTTATAGACAATGTTCCATTGTTAGATGTTAAATGTAATGTGTTAAATGTTCAGCTCTGTGCATATTTATATTAATTAGTTAATGTATTGTTATTGATATGCGGTTGGTAATGTTCAACTGGAGAAACTGTGAGAACTATGAGTTTAGTTTTTAAGTGTTAATTCTATCAACAATGATAGTGACATTCAGTTCTTTCCCTGAGTATCACCCTTCCATCTTTCTTCTTAACAGGAAGAATGAATAGACCTGCTATTCTTTTCTTCAGTTACAGGCAATCAAGTATAAGAGCGTCAGGCTCAAGGCAGGAAGCAATCTTGGGTGGGATTCAACTCTTTGCATAGGTTACCCAGTCACCCTCACTCATACCCAGCCAAGTAGGATTTGTCCATTAGCTTAACACAAACTTCTTGGGCCAAAAGAAGAATATGTCAACTTCACATAGTCAGTGACCATGTCAGCATTTGAATCCTGCTTCGTGTAGGTGTCAAAAAGAGGGCTAACCAGTGAGACACTATACCATTTTCTAAACGCTCAAAAGACAAAAAAGACAGAGTATCACAATATATCACATATTCTCTCCACATTTGCAGCCTTCCTAATTTCATCTAATGGCATGTGGTACATAATTGCAACATAAAAATAAAATAGTTACATTAGCACATTATCAGCATTTGACTGCATATTTTCTGTTAACTCCCTTACATCCACCAAAGCTCCAAAAGTAATTTAAATGGTTTTAACACCATAGGTGATAATTACAGTATATGGATAAATCCTTCACACATTATATCAGTTATCCAACATAATTAAACAATATGATGATGAATATACATGCACTGACTTATGGCATCTGAACATATTTTTCACCAGTTCATAATTCATCATCACACACCAGCACATCCTTATCTACTGTACTACAATATCTCCACTAATGAATATAATCAAAACACCTTCTGTTACATTAGCAGGGTGCTTTATAGTATGGTGTTTCAACAAAAACTTTGCAGCAAGGAACAGGATTGGTGTAATCCTAAATGAGGAAATGTAAGTGTTTTACTTCTTCTTTCCTTTCTGTGTTTTCGGTTTTCATGATTTTGTCTACCTTTCCTTTTAAATCACAGGAGTTCCTTTTGTCTTTCTAATCCTGAATTTTGTTAAATTGTCATAAAACTAAAACATAAACTGTTCATGTTCACGTTTGTATTGTTTTATTGACCGTCATTCTCAGATTATCATATTGCAAAGGATATGTAAATAATATAGTAGGTAGTACTGTGATTTTCTTATATTTCTAAATGTCCCCAGCATTAGTGTAAACATAGTCACCCTATTCACAGGTTTATAAACAAACAATTGAAATTATTTTGCAAGTAGTTAACAGGAACAATGTCATTCCTACAGAGCTGTGTGTTTGAATTAAAGACAGGACTCTCAACCAATTAATGAGAGACAGAGGCAATCCTTCAAGTGAAATGCACAGCACTGTGGGAACAATATCATTCTTGTTTACTATAAATGCCACCTATCCAGGAAGTAACTGTTGCCACACCAGGGTTCTGGTGGTGTTCATTTTCTGCTGCTCCAGGGGTTGGCACTATTTACTAACGCCTTTTCTTTTGTTTGCTCTGCAGACTGGATGATTGATGACTTTAACACCATTGATGGCATTTCTGATGTTCACCTGGACCTGCCTCCTCCTGCCAGAAATGTCTAAACCTCGGAGATCTGCCATCTTAGGCAGTCAACATTTAGACTCCCATCTGAAAAGACATTCTCAGCAATGATTGTAAAACGTGTTTGTTTCGCAGTTGGGAGACCTGAGGACCTGGGTTTGCTTCCCGGGTCCTCCCTGCGTGGAGTTTGAATGTTCTCCCCATGTCTTCGTGGGTTTCCTCCTGGCACTCCGGTTTCCTCCCACAGTCCAAAGACATGCAGGTTAGGTGGATTGGCGATTCTAAATTGGCCTTGGTGTGTGGGTGTGTTTGTGTGTGTCCTGCGGTGGGTTGGCACCCTGCCTGGGATTGGTTCCTGCCTTGTGCCCTGTATTGGCTGGGATTGACTCCAGCAGACTCCCGTGACCCTGTGTTCGGATTCAGCAGGTTGGAAAATGGATGGATGGATGTTTTTCACATTGTTTCCCATTATCCAGAATTAGTCAAAGCCAGATACCATTAAGTTTGAATATTCAAGATGAATTTTCTCTACAAAAACATTTGATTATTTTTTTTCTTAACTATCACTACAAACTACAAGTGGTAAGTAACATTTAAAAAAAAATTACCTTTGGGTGGATCACTCCTTTAACAAGCTGACAGTAAGGTATATGAAGAAAAAGCAGAAAAACTATAAAGCTGTTGCTGCAGTTACACCAGACTCTGTATGTTACTGTTGCAATACAATACAGTATAAAGTACTGGAATCATATATCATTTGACTTTGTTTGGTGTTCTGTCCAAATGCAATATGAGGCTGTGAAGGAAAAGCCATGATGGCAACACCTTCTGGCAGCTAGAGGGCACTTGGTTCAATGTAGGAATGTATGGAACCATGTACTGTAGTCCCTTTATGGTGCGGGAATGCCAGGAACTACTAAAGAGAGTTCTACTCTGATGTCCTTGTGCTTGCTGTTTCCCTCTCTAATGCCATGCCCAGGTGTGCTGCTGTTGCCTCCTCGTCCCATTTATTGTGGGGAGCAGCCAGGTGCAGCTGTGTGTGGTAAAGTTCCCATGACATCTGACCGTTGTATCTGGGTAGACGAACCTCCTTGTGCGTATTCACAGCAGTAATGGTCTCTTGGTTATCCTTCCTTTTAGGTTGACACCACAGCTGGCATTCCATTTCCCAGATCTCAGCTTCAAGACTCTCCATCAGCAGCTCAGAAGAGCCCAGCAAGTCAATTTAGGGTCACTGCAGCATTCTTTGCTTTGCTGAGGCAGAACATAGGTCCTCTCATTGTTTCTCTCCTAACACCAATGTAGCGCTGCATGGTGCTTGCCAGCTCTGCCCCAATGGATTCATGTTCATTCTATGTTCTTTTTACTAGGTTGCTGTTGTTAAAAGGACTGCTAACTTTAAGCCACACAAAGACAGAAAAAGTGTGCATCTTTGCAGGCTTGCCATTTTTATAGGTGCCCCTGCCAAAGATGTAATGCCAACTCATACTTTGGGTGACTCATCCCTGGCTGATGTAACTTGTCCAGCACCATTGCAATATTAACAAGAAGAGTAACTTGAAAAGTAAACACAAAGCAATAAAAATAATAAACACCTAGCATCCCTTGATACCTAAGTATCCGTTTTTCTAGAGAGGAACATAAGACCTGCTTTCCTTTATGATTCTCAATTTCTTTAACGTCACCCCCTCTCCCATCATGCTCCTCATATTTTATCTTTCCTCCAGATTCATTCACCCTGCTGGCCAACTATTTTCTTTGTCCTTTCAAGTGCAAAGTTGGCAGTGAGGTTGTAATGTAAACCTTGTCCTGGTGTCACTTTCTGATCAGTTGTGTTTCAAGTTTCTTTCAGGTTCAGAGGTCTCATTTCAAAACGTTGATGCTATTGATCTCTATCGTGAGCTATTTTGGAAAAAGTCAATATGCAAAATAATTAATACATTATTATGATCAAAATATTCTCTTGTTTTTTCAGTTTTAGCTTTGAAGCAAAATGTAGACATGAATAAATTAAGTTGGCGATCACAGGGGAAAGTACTGAGAGGCAGTAATTGCCACCCCCTGTGACCAGAGTGCTGTTCTGGTGGTAGAATATGAAAGAGGTAAAAATAAAATAAACCACTTGAAGCTGAATATAGTAATTATGTGGACCTGCTGCAAAGAGGTGCTTGAGCAACCTAGCAGTTAGAGTGCCCACGCATAATGTGCAGAGTGTTAAAGCATAGCCAGCCCAGTTATCGATCAGTATAGAAAAACCATGGTATGTGGTGAAACATAAGGACCCTTTTTATTCTTTTTTTGGAATGAAAGTCATAAAAGATCAGAATGTAGTATATTAAAGGAAAATTAATGACTGAACTAAAAATTGGAGATATATCAGAAACATATTTCCTAAAATGATGTCTCCTTATAACCACATTCATTAATATCAAACATTCTAAATCTTGATAGAAGCATGCTAATGCAAGATCTAGACTCTCATACATACAAAGAGAGTGCTTTATTGTCTTTATACTTCCGTACAACAAGATATAGTTGACATCTCTGCCTTTATTGCCAATACATATGTAAAAAGTAGACATAGAAATAGACATAAACATTACAAACAATCATCCCAATCTATATGTCTTTCAGATGTACTGGAGCACCCAGAGAAAGTTCATCAAAAAAAAAGCATGTGTAGGACTCTTAAGATATGAGGTAGCAGTAGAAACCACAACATCATTATTCCACCCAAACAGGATAATCATACAGTATCTCCAAACTGACTCAGTGTTAGTATGTGAGTGATGGTGTGATGTCATGTGCTGATGTTATATCCAGTGGTACAGTAACACGCTGATTTGCGGCTGACTGAGTTGAGGCCATTCTTACTTAAAGCCAGTGTTCCCTCTGATGAGCAGGTGTGAATAATAAATGAGCTGATACAACCAATTTCTTCAGTCTTACTATATGAGCTTTCCCCTATGAAGTATCGATCAATCACCGTGAAGCACCAACAAACGAGCAACAAATGGTAGGTGAGGGAAGTCCCCAATGAAGTATTGATCGATTGTTTGCGAATCATTGACATATGAACAATGACTGGCTCACCCATAGAGTTTTGGTAGCACAGCTATGCAGCACTGCCAAACTACTGTGTGGAAGAGGAGTGATAACAGCTCTATGGCAGTGGCACCCTGAAGAAAGGTGTGTAGTCACGCAGCTTAGAGAGAACACAGCTTGTAGCTGAAAAAACCAATTGGGTAATAATGTTTAAAAAATTGGCAAAACTGGCTGCTACAGGCAGCAATGGTCATGTTCTGTCAGCTCTCCAACAGATAAACTTTACAGCATGACTAGAATATACTGTGTGTGTAATAAAACAAAGCAAATAAAAGCCCAAAAAGAGAACCAAGAATCAAAGAGTTTAAGGCCATCCTTTTATCTCATTGTGTAGATTAATCACGGGTCACAGCCTCAGAGGCCACGCACCTAGAAACACAAGAAGCAGACCTAACAACAAAATGGTGATGTTTGAGGACCCAAAATGCATCCAAAATGTTGTAAAACAAAAAAAAAATCATAGCAATTAATCAACACAAAACTGAATCACGACATAACCCCCTGTCAATCACGTGTCCTCCAGAGGGGCCCATCAGGCTGGGGGAAACTTGTTATAAAAACATGCCAATAGGCAAGGGGTATAAAGGGCATCATAGCATACCCAAAAATGGTGTTCAGGTCTGTTGCACTTCCAATGAACAAGATAATCTACCGTTGATGCCCATTTTCTAGAATTCACAATATACTGAACTTCATACTCCTCTGTACCATATACTGAGACAGCCCAGTTGGTCAGGGCATATAATATGGACTACAACGAATTGAGTGTAACTGTGAAACATGAAAGATGGAGTGGATTTTAAAGTAATACTGGACCCACTTAGCACCTAATGACTTAAGGACTAAAATATCTATCAGCCCACTTGCATGACGGCACGCAAAGGAAAATGTCATTGGTGGCCAGCCATATTTTTTGACACATTTATAGGCTTCCTGTGATTTCTGTCTTAGAGAACTGTATAGCCAAAATACCAGCTGTCTTTAAATTCTTTCGTATTGTTTTTCACTTAGCATGAAGATCATTGATGTAACTGGTAATGCTACGAACCACAGGCAACAGAGATGGGAATTTAAAAAGGCGAGGATGAAAACCATACAGACACGCCAATGGGGGACATCTTCAAGGCTGAATGAGTATAAATATTTCTAGAATACTCAGCTGTAGGTAGCAAATCCACCCAATCATCTTGATCTGAATTTGCTGTATATCGTAGGAATTTCACAAAGTCCTGGTTCACCCATTCAGTTTGTATGTTCATCCCTGGATGATACCCTAAGGTTAAGTTCACCTTACAAACAAACCTTTCACAAAAAGATTTCCAGAACCCAGAAGTAAATTGCGGAACTCTGTCAGATATTATGGTTGATGGAAACCCATGGAGACAAAGTAAATTCTGTAAGGAGATTTCTGCTAATACTTAGATTGATGGCAGCCTGTTAAGGGGAAGAAAGTGGGTGCTTTTAGAAAATCTACCCACAATAAATAAATTGGTGGTGTATCCCTTGGAAAAAGGCAGATTTTTAATAAAATCAATACAAATATGCTCCCAAGGGTGAAAAAAGCACGAAAAGGGGTTGGAGTGGTCTAACAAGCAGCCCTGTCTGATTCTTAGACCAGTAACATGTTTTGCATGCTGCAATATAACTTCTTACATCAGTTGTCAAACCTTTCCACCAAGTGGTCCTTTGTATATAATTCATAGTTTGAGCTACTCTAGAGTGACCAAAAATAACAGAACTAGGACATTAATCCAGCACTTCAGTTTTAAATTCATTGGGCTTTAATAGCTTTTGTGGTGGTACGTTTTTGGGGGAATTTCCCTGATTTTGTACAGCATGGATCTTGTTCACAATATCCAACATTTCTGGTATTGTAAGCATATCACTACATTTTTTTCTGGTAGATATGTACGGTGTCCTCTGTACATTATTTGGGTTTAAAAACAAGAGCATCTGCTTTCCGGTTCTTACTACAAGGGTGATACGATACAGAAAAGTTCAATCTGCTGAAGAACAAAGCTCACCTGACTTGTCATGCATTAAATCTTTTTTGTAGACTTCAGGTATATTAGGTTTTTATGATCTGTATAAATAACAAAAGGAAGTTCAGCCCCCTCTAAATAATGGTGTCACTCCTCCAAGGCCAATTTTATCACCAACAATTCATGATCTCCTATATCATAGTTCATTTCTGCTTGATTTAACTTTTTAAAATAAAAGGCAAACAGATGTAATAACCCTGTTTTCAGACATCACTGAGACAAAATGGCTCCAACAACAATACTAGACACATCCACTTCCTCATTAAATGGTAATTTTGGATTTGAATAACAAAGAATGGGAGTAGAAGTAAATGAGTACTTTATGTGTTCAAATGCTTCACTAGCTTCCTTAGTTCATACCAATTTCTTATGATATTTCTGGGTTAATGTTTCCAACTTCATCCCCATGTTTTTAATGAACCAATTTTAAGATAACCTTACTGTACTGCTTAATCGTTCACAACTCATCCCCTGTAACCCTTGCTATCAGTCTAGTTGCTCTTCTCTGGACTTTTTCCAGCACTGCTATGTCCTTTTTGTAGCCTGGAGACCAAAACTGTACAAAGTACTCCAGATGAGGCCTAACCAGTGCATTATAAAGCTTGAGCATAATCTCCTTGGACTTGTACTCTAGATAATATTGCACATCACTGCATTGCTGATGAAATCCAGATTTATCTTCCTCTGCAGTCTGGTGAGAAGGGTTCAATAAATTCCCTTTTGCAATTCCTTGAGGATCTTAAATGTTGGATGGCAGCAAGTTTTCTCCAGTTAAATGAAACCAAGAAAAAGGTCATTCTATTCAATCCTTTCACATGCACTAATATTACTGCAAATAGCACCATTGACTCCATATATCAGGTCTCATGTAAGAAATCTAGATGTGATTTGTTTATAGTGAACTTAAATTTGGTAAACAGATAAATGCTGTGGTAATAGATAGATAGATAGATAGATAGATAGATAGATAGATAGATAGATAGATAGATAGATAGATAGATAGATACTTTATTAATCCCAAGTATGTGAATTTCCCCTTGGGATTAATAAAGTATCTATCTATCTATCTATCTATCTATCTATCTATCTATCTATCTATCTATCTATCTATCTATCTATCTATCTATCTATCTATCTATCTATCTAAAGAGCTGCTTTTTCAACTTAGGGCTATTACTAAGGTTCAGGCATTTTTATCATATAATGATCCACAAAGTTTGTTCATGCTTTTGTCTCCCTGCACCTAGATTACTGTAATTCTCTTTATTCTGGTGTCTGTCATTAGAAAATTAGAACAATCTACGAGAGAACAGGCCATTCAGCCCAACAAAGTTCACCAGTCCTATCCACTTAATTTTTATAAAAGACATCAAATCCACCACACCACTTGGTAACTTATTCCAAGTTTCTGTGATTTTTTTGTATAAAGAAATACTTCCTAATGTCTGTGCGAAAATACCCTTAACAAGTTTCTAACTATTTCCTTGTGCTCTTGATGAGCTCATTGTAAAATAGTCTCAATCCACAGTCTCACAGTATATTTACTTAATTCCTTAAGTTACCTATGAACCTCAGGCATGCAGCATTTCTTGCATCCAGTATGTTAAAGAATAAAGAAGATGGACAAGAGTGAGAGAAGACAAGTGAGTTTCTCTCATCAGTTCCATGCAGGAGAAAGGGTTAGTAGATATGCAGCTATGATGCATGGCGTACCTTTACCATCTAGAATGTTGTAAAAACAAAATACAGAGCTGGAAATAGCTAGCCAAAATATACCCATTGACAAAGTGCACAGAGATAACATAATATTGATGGTGGAGCACTTAATCTTTAAATAAATATCGAGATAGATAGACTTTATTGATCCTTAAGGAATGTTTTGATTTATTTTAAGAGAAAGTGCATACACACATTAATTTTTGACCTAAAAAGTTTTGCAATAAGTAACAAGGAATAATACCGTTTACTGATTGGATGTTGTAATATACTTTTGACCATAACACAAATTATACAATGGTGCCTAAAAGATCGTAAAACACAGTGAAGATTCTTTAAGTGCTATATCTTCACTATAAATCCTTGTTTCATCAAAATTAGACATTTACTTTTCAAAAATAAAAAAGCTGATATCCTCTACTTTTTTAGATAAACTACAAATATAAAGGATACAAGATTTTCTTTATGTCCCTGTTAACCACCAGGGGGCACCATTGAGCCCCAAACCCAAGACACAGTAATACCCATCACAATTATAGGATAAAATAAAATAAGTTTATTTATCCACAGCACCTCTCCAACAATCACCCTTCCAAAGATTAGCCACAATACACAACACAAAACAAATTCTTCCTCCTCTCATCTGCCCTTTGAGTGTTGCCCACTGCCTCCTGACTCTGACTTCCCAATGTGAGGCAGCAGGATCCTTTTCAGCAGGAACCGGGAATGCTACACTGTGTCTCCCTATAAGCACTTCTAGGCCATAAAGAAAGTAGAGAGGTCCTCCGCCGACTTTGCCCTCTATCAGCACCCAGGGAACCCAAAAGGGTTGCACTTCCAGCCTCCAATTCCCAAGCACCCCTGCAGGTGTCCCGACAGGGCTGACACATGAGGACCATTGCCACCTACTGTACAGAGGATAGAATTGCTCCCAACTTCTGACTTCTGTTGGTAAATCCATTATTTTACTTTGGGCACAAAGTTTTCTTTTCCTCCAGCCGGCTAATCCGTCTGTCGTTCTGCCAGGGCTGTCTTAACGTATGAGCACAATGGTCACTGGGCAGAGACCCCAGGACCATAGGGGCTCATGATGTTTCTGTTTTGCTATCAAAACAAGGGCTCCAGTGCACCATTTTGACAGGGGGCCTATCATGCTTTTAAAATGCCCTGCGTTCTGCTCTGGCCAGGCATCTGTGCATGCCTATTCTCTTCCTACAGTCTTAAATTGAATACCACCTGCTCCTAATCCAACAAAACAGGAGCAAATGATTAGGCAATAGTAAACACTAAAATAAAGATGACAATTTGGCCTGCTTTGGCATCTCATCAAGCCGAGATCCAAGAATAGTCAGGTCTGCCAAAAAGATCACTGGCACCAGTTTTCCCCCGTACTATTCCAGAGTCATGAAGAAGTCAGGGAAAATCATCAGTAACCTCTTACATCCAGGCCACTACCTTCTTGAACTTCTCCTATCTGCCAGGAGTTATAGACTAAACTACGCCAAAGCAAGCAGATATGAAAACTGATTCTTTCTACAGGCCATCAAGCTCATAAATGACTAATTCATCTGTCCTTGCTAGGTATGGGCAAAATGGGCACCCAAAAACACAACAGTCTTACATATAGCTAATCTATTTCTTGCACTGCCTTGCAATTTGCATTGTTTGTCTTGTATGTATATCATGTGTGTACTTACCAATTGTGTGTATGTCTGTCATGTAACTATACTTAGACAGTCATCAAAAAACTGAAGTCAAATTCCTTATTTGTGAGCATACTTGGCCTATAAATGTGATTCTGATTCTGAACCAATGTGAAAATTGAAGCTCATTGGCAATCGATCCAGAGCAGACAGTCCTATCAAATTCACCCCTTTAAAACTGCAAGTTTATTGCTACCATTGTTAATATGCAAGGATTAGTTCTTAGACAAGCTGATCAACATGGCATCTGATGCTGCAATAAGTAACTTCACCTTTTGACTTATAGTATTTGTCTAGTGTACTTTGATACTGAAGCTGCAGAGGTACAATATCTAGTAAAGATCTGCTGTACATGAAAGTTTTTTTCTTTTTAATCTCTCATGTAAAGTATGTTTGTGCTATCTCATTGTGACAAAATTTCATGAACCTTGACATTGATTGTGGCTATTATAATTCATCTACATTTTTCAGTAGGCACAGGAATGCCAGTGCCTTGCCTTAATTAACACACGATTGGAAGACAAACAAAACAGTATGTGGGCAAAATTCCCTGACAGTGACTCAAACTAGGGACAGTTTTGAATAAATGCAAGATGTTAACAATAACATTGCTGAATATTATTCTTTTGAAAACAGAAAAGTGAAAAAACACGGGTTTTTATGCTATAGTGAGTGAAAAAAAGTTCTGGACCTTTTCTTCTAAATATATATTCATTGTATAAAACTGCTTTGTATACCTGAAAGAGTAAATGAATCAACAGCCACGTACAATCTCAGTAGCATTCCTATGAAGGTAAAGAACAAGTTTTCTAGTCTTCACATGAATAATATGAATGAACCTGAAGTTGAGGGAAAAAATAAGGGACATCATTATAGGAGTAGCATAAAAGAAGCACAGAAGGAACTGGAACTGTTGTTTCTGAAACAGTACTAGATAAAAAATGAAACAGAATAGGCAAAAAGAGAGAAAAGTGAATCTTTCCAAAAAAATTCAAGATTAGTCCACATTCATTCCCCTTGCCACCCTGTGTTGAACTAAATTAAATGATTTATAGAAACTAAACTATATGAGTGCAATGGTTTTCTGCCTTCCAAACAACCAAAAGTAAAATACAACATACTGCACATGCATAACATAATTCAGGTTCAGAGGCTATTATAATTATAAATTAAATATAGAGATTTTTATAACTATTTATAGCTTATGAATACAAAAAAAAAATATGGTAGTAAAGGCACTTAACAGTACCTGTTGAAGAGGGATATTGCAATGGTGGGGTAAAGCCGCTCCACAGTTGCACGTGGGTTGTTTGGAGGCCTATAAATGATTTATGAGTGTGCCATGGGATGGGATGCTGAGGTGGTTGTCAGAAGCTGTGGGGGAAACAAAAGCACAAATCGCTTAGTTTAAACAAGTTGCTGGTATATATCCACGTAGTGTAACTAGTGATTCAAGATAGGCATAAGAAAGTTATATATATATATATATATATACTGTGGAGGATTGCCGGCTTTCCAGTCCGGCCCTCACCCCCAGGCCGCTAGGAGGAGCCGTCCGGACAGCATATTTGTGCCCCGAGTTCCAGCAGGGCCTCATGGACTTTGTAGTTTCTGTACACAGCCCTGCTGGATACCTTGGGGGCCGCCAGGAGTCGCTGTAAAGGGGCTAGTGGGCTCTTGCGTGCCCTATAACCCGGGAGTGCGTCACAGTCACGTGACTGGAGGAAGCGACGTGCTCCCGGGATGAAGAAGAGGACTGTTTGCCCTGACCCGGAAGGAAATGGACTTGTGGGTTTGACTTGGAACCACTTCCGGGTCAGGAGCTATAAAAGGACTATGGAAAGCCCAGAACACTGAGCTGAGCTGGGAGGTAAGGTGGCAAAGTGTCTGGGCGAGGAGGATTGGTTATTGTGAGAGAGTTTATTGTAATTTATGAATAGCGTAGTGTGTGTAGTGCTTTGTGCACAGTATAGTAAAATAAATAGTTATTATACTTTCACCTGGTCTCAAGAGTGGTACCTGAGGGTTCGAGAGGTGGACAAACTCTATATCTGCTACAATACGCAAGATATTACTTTGTAAATAGATTTAGAATGTCTGGAATAAACCAGAAGTTTTATTTTTGAACAGTTATTATTGTTGTCTGTGTCTCAATTCTGCCATCCCCTGGTCATTTGGTTACAACACCAGATGCCCATAGTCTGAAACTATGCAAAGATGCATTGCATGGGGCATCACACAGCCTATGCTGTCTCTGGGTGCAAAACAAGAATAGACCCCAGACAGGTTGCCAGTCCATCACAAGGCTGTATGTTGTACGAACCCACTATTTGCTCTCACAAACGGCATGTTTGGAACTGCCAATTAACATAATATGCATCCCATCCCACATGCAGTATATAACTTGAATTGATTATGTACAGTTTAATACATGGATGGTTTGGGCTGATATACTGTGCGCATCACCTGTGGATAATTTCAGTTGAGTATAATCTGCTAGATGAACGTAAAAGGGGAGTGGGGGGGTGGGGGGAGCTGTTAAGATAGAATTTGGAGACATCTTCATACCATCTGCTCCCATCTGCTCCAAATGAAGTCATTTACAGTATATGCAGCATTTAATTTGTGCCCAATTAATCATTTTATGCTTTTTGTTTTCTTCCAGTACAATTTTACTGCCTCATTCTAGTTTTATTATGCATTTCTTGTTTTAGTTTCATTGGGAAAAATACTTTTTTCTAATCTGTGAAATCAGTGCAATTGCACTACTAATTGTCATGTTATGCTTAATTCAATACTTTATTGCAGACTTGCATTAGCTTCTGTGTTTCTTATTTTTTATGTAGCATACTTTAACCCTATGTCCACTATTTTCCTGAACTAAATCAGTTATTTTCAGTTTAATAATATTGCTCCATCCATCCATTTCGCTACTCACTTACATAACTTCAGGGCTGTGGACAATGGAGCATCCAGATAATATCAAGAAGCCTTGTTGTGATGGCAGTGATGTATCTGAATATTTTAGAATGTTGGATTAGATATCTTCAGCGTACTTTTTGGTCAAAACTGATGAAATAGTTGGTATTCACTACAGGGTGGGAGATTAGGTGTTTCATTTTTATTGATGTTGCTCAGCTGTGACAATCAGTTACACTGTATATTTTAATTTAAAAGATTTTTGAAGTCATTATTTTGCAGTTTATACGACAAAACATATTTATGATGAGAAAATTAAATTATCTGTCTTCTTACAAAGTACACTTCCACTTAGAAAAGTAGCTTGCAGTAATAATGAATACTGATAAGTTCAGGGTGAGATTTTGAGTATGATGGGATTATCTGGAGATGGATAAAGCCTACTGGGGAGAGACTAGAACACGGACAGGGACAGGCAAGAGTTCAAACACCAATGGAGGCAAATTAAACCAAAAGACCTAAATGGCAATCAAAGTCAGTAACGATGTAGATTAGAAAGTCAAATATACACTATAGTAGGCTACTCCTATTAACACTCATTAATTTAAGTCCTTTCATCAGTTACTCTTCCCAGTTCTTTGTAAACTCAATAAGTAACCTTCTCTCTTCCTCTCTTTTCTCTTCTCTTGATGACTATTGTCTTGAACTAGCTTGAACTTCCCTTGTGCATCTGAAAGTGTCTGATGGCAGATAAAGGAACTATTTCTGTTAGTAAAGATGTCTAGAAAATGTCTTATGGACTCCTAGTTTACCTACTTCTCTCTTCCAGGGCAAGGGGTGTGGAGCTCAGACTAAAACTTAGTGTACAGTAATACAGGAAAATTTGAAAATAATTCTTTTTTAAAATTAATTTCAACCTTTAATTCACAATGAAATTTCATTTTTAACCACTGAAAATGAATTGTTTAAAAAAATATCTCCTAAGCATATAAGATTAAAATGTTGGATGTAGCAGTGTGGATGTGGGAAAAGAAGTTTTTGAAAAGTGCTGAAATTTGATTGTAATGCTAATTGATGCTAATGATTTGTAATCAAATCTTTGTTGTGAGGATAATCCTTTCCTAACATTTGTGTATCAGGTGATCTGAATTGCATCTTGAAACACCAGAATATTGTTTTGTTCTGTATCTATTTTGGCAGGACTCTCAATCTATTCTTTCCATGGTTTTGGCTAGTTTGTAACTTTTAAAAGCAGTAGAACCTCATCACCTGTCCAGACAAATAAGTCAGGTTTGTTATTTTTTTTTAGGCGATCTTTGTTTCACTCATACTTTCGACATTTTAACTGATTTTGTAAATGCTCTATAAACAATCTCTCTTGACTGACAAACTGTCCATCCCCGGTAGGAGAGAGTTATGCCAATAGGAAAGAGTTATGCATTTTTGCAGTTGTAGCATGAATAACAAACTTTCAGAAAACAATCTGAATATGCTAGTATGAATGGAAAACATTTGAAATGAAAATGTTGTTTTTGAATTTATTCATGTTAGTGTGGAAATAGTCTTTCAGAGCCAGATGTATAAAACAATATCTGGAGACAACTGTGAGGGAATTTGTCTAAAACGTGGGTGGAAACAATTAGTCTGAGTAACGGTGCACTTGTTAACCTGTCCCGAAAGTTAGCAAGCCTGTGGTCACAATGGATAAACTTTTACGAATGAATAGTCTCCTAAAAACCATATAAATGTGGCGAAAACTGTACACGTGTTAAAAATAATCAAAACCCGTTGCAAAGGAAGAACCAGATTACACTTTGCCATTCAAAGACATCACTGTGCCAGCATTAAAAGTGAACTGCTGCCAGTCTGTCTATCTGTCACTCTCAGTTATGACTGTACTGGTGCAGTCAGTGTGAAGTCAAAAGAAATGGCAGCTACATGCACAAAAACTTGAACTGTAAAATAGCACACCGTTTAGTTTGAATGCATATAACAAGTTAAAAGGAGGTGAAAAGAACTGCTGTTAAGCAAATTGTTTAAAAAGAGCCACAGGAGACATAATTTTCAGTCTTCTATTCACCTGAAATAGTAAATGAGCTGAGCACCACTGGCACTACTCCAGTAAATCCGTAGGAATGAGGCTGCACAGCACATCTCATTGCACATCTAAACAAGTAACTAAAGTGAGTTAACCTTACAGTCTGTGGTATAGCGGGTCCATGGCTTCAAAAGAGAGGCCAGATTTGAAAGAACCCATTTCGCCGTGTCAGTCTCCGTGGGTGTGATCAGGCAGCCGTGGGGAGTTGATGGGGTAATTGGTGCGAGTTGCACCTGCACGTTCTCAATCGTTCTCAATCATTCTCAATCGCTTAATCAGCCGTGCACAATTGAGACACTGGGCCCACAGAGCCATTTATGTACAGGTCAGCACAAAAGGAAAAAAAGGATGAAAAAGATGGAATAGGAAGAAAGTTGCTCGAAATAGGAAGGATTGGCGCTCGAAGGACGGATCAGGCCCACTGACAAGGTGGAAAAGTGGGCTTGATCAAGATGGAGTCTGCCCTAGGGATCCAAGGGACAACTGCGTGCGTGAGAAGGAAGACGGGAGGACAACCGACCACGGAGGCAGCCAAGACGGGGGTTGGTAGTGTGAGGACCACAGCGGCTGAAGTCTCTCCAGCTGAGCAAACCTTGGGTGAGCTGGAGAGACTGGGAATGAGCTGTGTTTGGCTGGTGTGGCCCCAATGTCTGCTACAAGATTTTAATCTCGTTTTAGCCTTGTTTTAACAGTTTTAAATTTTTACCTTTTTTATGGATTTATTTATGGAACTTTGAGAGCACTGCACTACTTATTTGGACACTGTTTGGATTTGTTTGTTTTAATAAAAGCACTGTTTCCACTTTGCACCTTCCCCTTGCTTCAATTGGTGTCCTCATTGTCCAGCTTGTCTGGTTACATTACCAACAGTGACGGGTTGAAGAAGCTCCCAAAAGGGAGATGGGAGCATGAAGCCAGACCCGCATCATCACACAGTCTAATTGGAAATGCTAAACATGTCTATGGTTGCAACGTTTTCATACATAGTATATACTTATAATAATAATAATCATGCTTCTCTAAACACTGTCTAATGCTATTTTGCACTGTAGTGATGCAATAATAGTCAAAATCACTGAAGATATATAAATTAGTCATCAAGCTTCAGGTACTGAGCTCTTCAACTGATATTTTTTATTTTCTCTTTCTTCAGTTTATTTGTCTTTCTCCATCTTTCCAAAGTCATTTTGCATATTACCCTAATATGAACAGAAATGGGACACTGTAACCTTGATTGTTTAAAGTGCCCGGACTGGAGGATCCTGATTGCGGGTTTTTAGAAAGAAACCATGTGGGTCAAGACCTTTCAGTGGCAGACTTCACCGTTAATCACTTCAAATGTTTTAACAAGATGTCCCGGGTATGTGTTCTCGTTCAAGAATCACGTCTGAACCCTGCGAGACTAGTATGTGTTAACCCTGACACAAATACATTCAAATGGCTAGTTAACAGAAGGACATCAGCACAAAATAATTCAGAAGTCAAAGCATTTCAGCCAGTCATATCAGGATTAAGAGTCAGATTCTAATTACTAGCAGGGAACACAGAATTTGTGCTAGAGACTGGGACCAAAATGATACCAGGAGTCAAACAAGGCATGAAGGAGTAGTTTGTTCATTTTGACAGCATTGAAATTGGTCCAACTTTGAACTCAGTATGAGAGATACGCTCAGTCATTAATTTTCTGCATGTCTCATTTCTGCTTGTAGTAGTGCATTAAGTCTTTTATTTATTATGCAAAATGATTGTTTCCCTTAATTCTTGCTTATACCTTGAGCAAGGCCCTTACCCTGCTCCTGGGTATGACTTTAACCTGCATCCAGTCCTGTAAGCAGGTCTTCCAATTTGCAGGGGAGACTTGGGGGCTGTTGGGAGGATTAGCACTCCAGCCACTGTAAAAAAACCTCACACTGTTCCATTCCATTCAAACTAGTGTGGTGCTGAGGTGTCACCCATTGTACGACTGCACTCAGGTCCTAGTCAGGGATCCTGAGATAGTTCATCTTGTGGTGGGTGCCCAACCTCAACTTTCAAATTATTTTAAAAATGCACTTATTGCTGTTACATAAGATTTACTTTATTTTATTTGTATAACTCCTGATAATATGTCTTCTGTAATGACGTATGGTAATAAAGTTACACTGCTCTTATTGGTTCTGTTCAATAAATATAATAAAATACTGTCATTTTTATAACTTGAAAATGTTAGGTACTTAAATCCAAAGCTAGTGAAAAGATTGTAAAAGAGTGTCACAAATGCCTCATGTTAGAAGAAGGTATTGGGCACAAATAAGGGTACCAATCTCTTAGGTATGTCAAATGGGCAAAATCAAATGGAGACACATTGGATGGAGTGAAAGCATGTGTTCTAAGGTTTCTGTTGCTCAGAGTGCTAGTGTTATAGGGGAAACAGGGGAAAGATAAATTGAGGTTGCTATGTCAACTATAATAATAATAAACATAGACCAGAAAAAAGAGGTCAAATGCAGTATTCTGTTTAGCAAAAATAATAATGATAATAATTGTGACCAGTAGGTTAACGGGATCAAATAAAAGGTTTATTTACACAAATACCTTACAAAAGGCTTTGAAAGCACCATAAACACAAGTATTCATCTCCTTCTCTCTTTTTGCTCTCCTTCCCCTCCTCCAGATGAGCTTTGTCGCCTGGATAAGGCAGAACAGCTCCTTTTATCTGAGATCTGGGAGTACTTCTGGTGCCAGGGCATGACCCAAAGGAAGCACTTCTGGGTAATGTGGAAGCCCCACAAAGTCTGGATCATGTATCCCTGTAGCACCACCTGGTGACATCCATGGAACCAAACAAGGTTTCCCAATAAGACTACAGTTCCCAGCATGCCTTTTGGGTGTCCATACTGGTAGTGCCACCCAGGGATGCTGCCACCTAGAGTGTTGTGGGAGCATGAAGCCCTGACACTTTATCTCACCCTGTCCTTCCAACATAGTGGCCTCCTGGCAGGGTACTGTTCCTCTGTCCAACCCTGCCTGGTAAAGGAAGAGAATAGAGCCCATCATCTGTTACTATAATATATATATATATATATATATATATATATATATATATATATATACTGTATATATATATATATATATATACTGCGGTGGGTTGGCACCCTGCCCAGTGTGCCCTGTGTTGGCTGGGATTGGCTCCAGCAGACCCCCGTGACCCTGTGTTCGGATTCAGTGGGTTGGAAAATGGATGGATGGATATATATATATATATATATATATATATATATATATATATATATATATATATATATATAGGTAAAATTCCGTTACAACAAATATCTTTACAACGAAATTTTCATTACAACGAAGTATTTTTATGGTCCCGACAGCTTCCCCATATGACACGAGTCTATAGAAATCTCGTTACTACGAAGTACATTCAGCAGATACTTTCATTATAATGAAGTGCACAAAAGACCTTGAAATGCTTGAATGAATCATCCACAGAGCAGTTAGTTGAGTGGCCGCAGCTCAATTGTGCACAAAGATCCCCAAACAGTAACACTGTAATTTTTTTTTCTTTCCTCGTACTGTTTTTTTTTTTTTGCCTCTTTTGTTTCCTGCGGTTTTTCAGTGATACCTTTTAGTTATTGCTTGTCAACATTTGAAAAGCATCCATTGGAATTTAACTCATTGTCACCCTCCTATAGAAACGGCAGACACAAAAAAACGATAAGAGTTCATATTAGAAAAAAAAAACTAACTTTTTGCATCTCTCGATTGCGGCAAAAAGAAAAAAGACGTTGCCAGAGAATTCGGAATTTCGCTATCACTATCAACGCTGTCAACTTTATTGAAAGACAGAGCAAAAAAAAGTAGAAAAATCTTGTGTTGCAAATGTATGTGAACTGCTGCATTTGAAGACATCGAAAAAGCCTCAAAAGAGTTCAGAAACCTCACGATATGAAGCAGAAATAATGATTTGGCTCCTTATTGATAACTGTGCAGCCTACAACATGCTTCCACATTTAGATAATGTTCGCGTTGAATTCCTCCCACCCAATTGCACGGCAGCGCTTCAGCCATTTGTTTTGGGCATCATTTGCACCCTGAAAGTGTAATATATTGTCACACGCATGTGTTTGGGAGTCAATCAAAGGGGCCAGAAAACGCCAATTCCACAACAGGCCCGGGAGGAAGCGGGTTGCACTGAACCTTTCTCTTTTCTCTTGACAGAACAAAGCAATTATCCCTGGCCTGGCCCCAAGGACATCACTTCCTGTTCCGCTCCAATGACATCACTTCCCTTGAATCACCTTATAAACTCGCCATCATCCCTACCAAGACAGCTCTACTTTGGACTTGAACCTATGCACATTCACTCTAACTTAATCCCTTTTGCAGCCAGGCAAAGTATACGGCAGCTGCCCCAAACCTTCATTGTGTGTCCAATCTTTTATTTCACAACATATATATATATATATATATATATATATATATATATACTAGGGGGCTTTGCCCCCTACTCGCTTTGCTTGCCCACCCCCAACCAAATTCCCCCCCGGGGGGTTGCACTTCACACTTGCCACTTCGCGTCTCTGCCACTCGCATTGTGAAGGGGAGGGCTGAACACACGCTAAGGAGATGCAGACAGATCAGCTGCTGGCTTGCAGCCGCTGCTACTGCACTGCGTGTTCTGCATATCCCGCTGCTCGTCAATCATTTAAAAGCCTGTACAGCAGCTGTCCTTTAAGCCAGCTGCTGCTGGTGCCTTGCTGCGTGATCTGCATGTCACGCTGCGTGTTGATCATTTAAAAGCCTGTACAGAAGCTGCTGTTGCTATGCTGTGTGATCTGCATGTTGCACAGTGCGATGGTCATTTAAAAGCCCATATAGTAGCTGCTGGTGCCAAGCTACGTGATCTGTATGTTGCACTGCGCGTCAATAATTTAAAAGCCTGTACAGAAGCTGCTGCTGCCATGCTGCATGATCTGTATGTTGCAAAGCACAACGATGATTTAAAAGCCTGTACAGCAGTTGCTGCTGCCGTGCTGCGTGATCTGTATGTCACGCAGAGCGTCGATCATTTAAAAGCCTGTACATATTTACTGTATACTAGCAAGTATCATACATGGAGATTTTTGTTTACAGTGTATACATTAAGTAAAACATTAAATAAAACACAACAATACTCTTCACATTTCAAGATATCAAGGTTTTATTAAAAATGCATGAACTAATCTAACATGTGGAAATTAAATCATATAATTAAATTACATTATTTAACAAAATAACCTTTGATTAAAGGTAGAAACATGACCTAGGTATGGTAGTATTTTGTCTATTCAGCTGTTTGCCGATTGTTTAGAGTTCATTCTGTCAACTGTGTGCTTCAAAGAGTATGAAAAATTATGCTTTTATTGCTTATTTTTCATTTGCCATAACACTGGACATAGCACACACAAGGTGAATCTGAGCAACATAAGCAGAATTCTCTCAAAGTCAAATTTTCTGCCTGGTTAGAAATCAAAAGCAAAAGAGCAAACATGGATTCATTTTTCAAAGTGAAAATATTAACAATGTGGGCAGTCATTTTTATTTGTGAATTGCAGGGTGTTTGTGCCAGAATAAGCAATAATGGTTTTAAAAAAGAAACACAAAAATAAATAAATAATTTATTTAAAAAAATTGACATGTTTATATATTTTTAGTTTCAAATTGCTGAACTGAAACCTTACCACAACAGGTTAGTTATGTACTGACTGGCAGAGCTGCTGTAGTTTGCTTTTCAATGTTCTACCGAATTTTGTTTTAGGTTAGTGTGTACCCTAAATTGACCTTGTATGTGACAGTATTGGTGTGTCTATGCGATTGACTGGCAGCCATTCCAGGGTGTGTTTCTGCCTTTTTTTGAATGCTCCCGAATGTTAAGCTTTGATTATTTGCAAGTGAATCTGTGCCAGGAAAATCATTCACCTTCAGCCAGTCAACTTTAAACTCTACTTCTAACATCACTACTGCATTACAAAGAAAGTGAAATACAGTATCTCATTTGTAAAAAAATAAAAAAGATCCTTTCTTTTTTTATTTGTATAGACACATGGAAAGACCTGTCTACATGGACAAAAAATGTCTTAAAATTGAAATTTTCAAGGAAATAATTTTTTCAGATTCTTAGTTAAAAAACTGAAATCACATGTAGTCGAGCAGCAAGCCCCTCCTTTATGATGTCAGAGGATAACTTTAAAGCTGATTGGCTTAAGATGAATGACAGTCTTGGAACAACAGATCGAGGGACGATAGAAATGATAGAAACCTGATGACCATTATTTTCAAACCTGTAATGGTGGCTACACTGCAGGGCAGACACTTTTTTTACAACTCACTGCAGTCCAGCAGAAGGAAAAGAGGAGAGAAGTAGAGCTTCAGTTTTATTTTGCCTACATGTTTCACATCCTCCCGTTATTAAGACCTGTTAAAGCAATGCCAACTCTAATCAATTCTTTGAGATAAAACTATATCAGAAACATTTTTTTTTGTATTGGTATATTTTAGCAATGAGTTTAAATACTTGGGATCAACAATTCAGAGTAACAGGGATTGTGGAAGAGAGGTGAAAAAGAGAGTGCAGGCAGGGTGGACTGGGTGGAGAAGAGTGTCAGGAGTGATTTGTGACAGACGGATATCATCAAGAGTGAAAGGGAAGGTCTACAGGATAGTAGTGAGACCAGCTATGTTATATGGGTTGGAGACGGTGGCACTGACCAGAAAGCAGGCGACAGAGCTGCAGGTAACAGAGTTAAAGATGCTAAGATTTGCATTGGGTGTGACAAGGATGGATAGGATTAGAAATGAGTACATTATAGGGTCAGCTCAAGTTGGACGGTTGGGAGACAAAGTCAGAGAGGCGAGATTGCGTTGGTTTGGTCATGTGCAGAGGAGAGATGCTGGGTATATTGGGAGAAGGATGCTAAGGATAGAGCTGGCAGGTAAGAGGAAAAGAGGAGGGCCTAAGAGGAGGTTTATGGATGTGATGAGAGAGGACATGCAGGTGATGAGTATAACAGAACAAAATGCAGAGGACAGAAATATATGGAAGAAGATGATCCGCTGTGGCAACTGCTAACGGGAGCAGCCAAAAAAGGAAGAAGATTGTTATATTTTAACAAAGTGAATGGAGTGGCACCATTGTGTTCATTTTATGATGTATTATGTGACAGGTACAAATTAGATAGATAGATACTTTATTAATTCCAAGGGGAAATTCACATACTCCAGCAGCAGCATACTGATAAAGAAAATATTAAATTAAAGAGTGATAACAATGCAGATATACAGATAGACAATAACTTTGAATAATGTTAAAGTTTATCCCCCGGGTGGAATTGAAGAGTCGCATAGTGTGGGGGAGGAACGATCTCCTCAGTCTGTCACTGAAGCTGCTCCTCTGTCTGGAGATGAAACTGTTTAGTGGATGCAGTGGATTCTCCATTATTGACAGGAGCCTGCTCAGCGCCCGTCGCTCTGCCACAGATGTCAAACTGTCTAGCTCCATGCCTACAATAGAGCCTGCCTTTCTCACCAGTTTGTCCAGGCGTGAGGCGTCCCTCTTCCTTATGCTGCCTCCCCAGCACACCACCGCATAGAAGAGGGTGCTCGCCACAACCGTCTGATAGAACATCTGTAGCATCTTATTGCAGATGTTGAAGGATGCCAGCCTTCTAAGGAAGTATAGTCGGCTCTGTCCTTTCTTACACAGAGCATCAATATTGGCAGTCCAGTCCAATTTATCATCCAGCTGCACTCCCAGGTATTTATAGGTCTGCACCCTCTGCACACAGTCACCTCTGATGATCACTGAGTCCATGAGGGGCCTGGTCCTCCTAAAATCCACCACCAGCTCCTTGGTTTTGCTGGTGTTCAGGTGTAGGTGGTTTGAGTCGCACCATTTAACAAAGTCCTTGATTAGGTTCCTATACTCCTCCTCCTGCCCACTCCTGATGCAGCCCACGATAGCAGTGTTGTCAGCGAGCTTTTGCACGCGGCAGGACTCCGAGTTGTATTGGAAGTCCGATGTATATAGGCTGAACAGAACCGGAGAAAGTACAGTCCCCTGCAGCGCTCCTGTGTTGCTGACCACAATGTCAGACCTGCAGTTCTCGAGATGCACATACTGAGGTCTGTCTTTAAGATAGCCCATGATCAATGCTACCAGGTATGAATCTACTCCCATCTCTGTCAGCTTGTCCCTAAGGAGCAGAGGTTGGATGGTGCTAAAGGCGCTAGAGAAGTCCAGAAACATAATTCTTACAGCACCACTGCCTCTGTCCAAGTGGGAGAGGGATCGGTGTAGCATGTAAATGATGGCATCCTCTGTTCCCACCTTCTCCTGGTATGCATTATTATATAAATTATTATTATAATTTATGGTATAAATTATGACTCGGAGAAACTCTAACTTGGCTAAATAGAATAATTTGCTTACACGTGGGCATCCCATTTTCAAAAGTTAAAAATGTAAATATCAATAATGTAACAATTCTACCAAAAGCTTAATGAACAGAAGTGTAAACTTGTTTACATACACTCTTTTACCTAAAAAAAAATCCAAGAAATTACATAGGAAATTCAAATTATTATAGTCAAACATAATATACAGAGAATGCAGTATCTTTTAGTACTGCAACATTTTTAAGCAGTACTGATAAATTAACCTTTCTATAATTGTACTGATGAAAGGTGGTAGGAAATAAAACATGGAGTTACAGTTTAGCCTTAAAGGCAACAGTTGTTTGAGAACAAAAGTTTTGTTAATTCAATAATTGAATTACAATTAAATTAAACTTACTCTATATTTATAAATATATTGGGTAATTCATAAAATAAGACTAGACCAGCTGTTACATGTGTCAGGTCAGTCTACCTCTTAACATCTACCAAACTGAGAACTGCTATAAAGGCAGCAGTATTTCTTTAATGTTTTATTATAATGCATTTAAGAAAGTCACTTTAAAAAAGGATTTTTTCTTTTGTGATTCGTGGAAGTGGGTGACAAAAATATTCTGTAAAAGGCACCATTCTGCAAAAAAAAAAAAAAATCATTGAAGAAGCTTGGCTTTGCTTTGATGATCATGTTGACACACAAATTAAAGCTTTAGCATATGTCCTGACTGCATGAGAGACAGCAAAAACCTTCCCCACTGACTGTTTAATATCATCTCACTGAAAATGCTAATACAGTGCCAATAAAGTGTCAATACAATTTTTTCAATCTCTTTCATGAGCAAGCGAAACCACAGTGTCTAAAACAATTAGATTATTAAAATATTGTTTTGAAAGGGAAACAACAGAGGAAATGTCATGTCATTTTCTAACCCGCATAATCCAGTCTAGTGTCACGCAGGGATTTCCGTTCCTATCCCAGCTAGCATAGAGGCAAGGCAGGAACAAACCCTATACAGGACGGGGTAAACACATACAGTGGGGCCATTTCACCTAACCTGCATGTCTTTGTACAGTGGGAGGAAACTGGAGGACCTGAAGGAAACCAACACACACCCAGGGAGAACACACAAAATCCCCACAGGGAGGACCCGGGACTAGGATGGCCAGATTAGAAAATTAGAAATACGGAACACTCTTAAAATCTCTCTCTATAATACTATATATATAAATTTATACATGCCCCCTACACACCCAGACCAATATATTATATAAAAGAAGAGACATATTTATATCTTTAACAATCTCTGCAACAGTGTATGGAGCCACAACTTTTTTTATTATTGCAGCACATTTAGTTTTAGAATCAGGAAATACTGTTGGTAGTAGTACGTTTCTACAGTCATTTGAACTGAGTGACTGATGATGACGGACAGTATGGAAGGCCATTGGAAATTCTGCGGCTATTATTTTACTTTCTTCATCTTTGTTTTTCTTGATCAAGAAGTTTGTTATTTTACCAGCTTCTTTTGAAGTAGAGGCAATACAACGCTTATGCTTTGCTGTTTCTATGTGTTGCTTGATATCAGACTTCCCGTCATGTTCAATACTAAAATTGTAATTACATACACCACAGTTTGCTTCAAAACAGCTTCTGCCTTGTTTGATAAATGTCCATTTGCTGGAATATTCATCACAAAATTCTTGCTTACGTTTTGGCATCTTGGGATGGATGGATGGATTCGTTTTTAAGGTAGAAGAAAATTTGGACGTGGCAAGTAGTAACAACACACTTTGTTGACACTGTATGTTGCAATGCTGATATAGAACTGCACAGCAGCATGGCTGAAGAGCAAAAAGGTAAGTGTCGCTGTCCTCAGCCAACCATAGCAACTGAACAAGTTGCAAACAGGCAGCAAACACTAGTTTCCTCATTACATTTGGGTTATTTTCATCAAGAGAATCTGAGAACAGAAAGTATAATTACTTATAAAGTTACAACTAAGTACCGTAAAAGGGTAGTAAAAATATATTTTTATTACGAAATTTGAAAATGAACTAAACACAGGACATTTGGGTGTCCCAGAAAGGTCAGTATGGGATAGGGGACAAAATTAACAAATATGGGACATGTCCCGTATATAAGGGACATCTGGCAACCCTACCCGGGATACAAATCCTGGTCTCACTACCACTGTGTGACTCACAAGAGAGAATGCTGAAACGGAATTCAAAATCACAAACTTTTAGCATGAACTAGTGAATGAGTCAACACTACTGGAGTTTAGACTAGAGTAATGTTAATGAGGAGAATATCTGTCAAATAACTAATACCTACTGTGAGAGATATGTGAGGTGATGGGGTGAACAACTAGTACTGCATATTAAAAGCCATTACTGAATAATGGAAGCAAAAGTAGTGATAATAATTCATAAACACTGATATTACAACAAAGTAAATAATTAAGCAAAACAGACAATGAAAAAAAACATATAATCAACAAAAATCTTAAAATAATGTCGAAACTGATTAGAATAGTTAGAGCATGTAAGAGTTCAAACAATTCTGCTGTTATTTTTTATAAATGGAGGAAGTAATACATCTCTGTTGACATAAAAAGCTAATTTTAAAGGGTTTATTAATAATTTTGAAAAAATAACCTCCATCATAAAAACAGAACCGCATCTCCATAGCAAGAGTAAGTAAATTATTCTGTTGAGAGCAAATACATCCGAAATGAAAATATTTAAAAAGTGATAAATTATTAATGAGTTGTTGTCCATGGGAACTAGAAGCATCTAATAAAGTATTTCTAGGAGTAGGTCTTTGAAACAGGGTGAATTGAAACATGTCATGTTCAACAAACACTACAATGTCAAAAAAAGATAACTGTGCATGGCTAAAATGAAACGCTAAAAATGAAATTAGAGCTACAAGAGTCAGGATACTGGTGAAATTCAAGGAATGATGTTATATCCTTGTCCCTGATCAAAAAAAATCTTTAATCAAGTTGCATCATTTAATAATCTGTTCAATCATTTTGATATATTATTTAGTGTCTAGTAAACAGTATTTATAAATGTGTTCTGCTAGTATGGTTTTTCCCTCATGCAGTAGAAACTTTTGATATAGTTACTAAATTGATCCTAAAGTGTGTGTTTGTGTTTGCGCTCGTCCTGTGATGGTCTTGCTCCCTGTCTAGGTATTTCTATGGCCTAGTATCTGATTATTGCTGGGACTGGTGCCGGCTGCCCTATGGCCTTGCCTTGGGTAAGTGGGTTAAGGAGATGGACGGATGTATGGATGGATAATACAGTACCTACTTTGCTTCCTCATCTCACTTAGACAATACTGTCACCACTAATTGATTTGAGTCATAAAGGAAAAAGAAATATTAATACATTTCTTGCAAGAAAACCAATTAGAAAAGAAAAACATGGATTTTCATCTATCACAAGACACATTTATTTAAAAAATACTGCAAATGACCAAACATAGCATATTAAATTAGAAAAGCTTTATTGGCTGAAGCACGTTGTCATGAACTCTGAGATCTGACTGAATAGCTTTGCATTTAATAGCAACAAAACATAAGAGAGATGTTCAAAAGTTTCCACACTTTTATATTTTCATTGGAAATGGTGAAAGGCGGGAGTAGTAGTAACTGGGCATTAAAAGTTTTTTTTTTTTTAATGTTATTGATTTTATTGAAATCATACAACATTCTATACAAATAGATCAACTTTACAAGAATTGGATTGAAAACAAATCAACCCCTACCCCTGAGAAAGAGAGCATGGGCAGCAAAATAAAACTTTAACCTAGTAAAAATAAGTAAATAGATAAATTAATAAGTGAATATAGATAAATGGAGAATAAAATTTTATAAAAAGAGAATAGGGAGAGAATCTGCTTCCTCAGTGATTTAAAAGCTTATTCTAAAATATGAAAAATTTCTGCACAGATCCTCTAAGTGAGAATTTAATTTTTTCTAATTTCAAATAATATATAACATCAGTTTCCCACTGACTTAAAAGGGGAGAATTAGGATTCTTCCAGTTGAGCAAGATAAGTATGCGTGCCAATAGTGTAGTAAAGGCAATTACAGTTTGTTTGTCCTTCTCCACTTAAAGCCCATCTGGAAGAACACCAAGCACAGCTGTTAATTAATTAGGAGGGATTGTGACACCAAGGCTGTCTGATAGGCATTTAAAATTTTTTGTCCAGAATGATGTTAATTTGGTGCAGGCCCAAAACATGTGACCCAGTGAGGCTGGAAGTTGATTGTAGCGTTCGCAGGTTGGATCTTGCCCTGGAAACATTTTGGACAATTTTAAGTGAGACAGATGTGCTCGATATATCATTTTTAGTTGAATAATTGTATGCTTTGCGCATATGGAGCTCGAGTGAATTCTCTGCATTGCTACCTTCCACTCCTTTTCTGATATGTTGAGGGAGAGATTTTTTCCCATTGTTCTCTTGGATCTTTGAAAGGGAGGGACTGTAAAATGGTTTTATATATTGCAGAGATTCTGTCTAAGTCCTTGAAACTGATGAATATATTTTCCAGCATAGAGGGAGGTGGGAGGTGAGGAAAATTGGGCAGGCTCTGTTTAACAAAGTTTCTAATTTGAAGATAGTGAAAGAAATGTGTTGCTGGAAAGTTAAATTTAGAATGTAATTGTTCGTAGGATGCAAAGACATTGTCTGTGTACAGATCTCTAAGTGATTTAATCCCAAATGTTTTCCAGACGTTAAAAACTGCATATGTTTGTGAGGGTTTAAAAAGGTGGTTCTTGTGCAGAGGTGCCACCGATAAAAGATTCTCTATCTTAAAATGCTTCCTATATTGGTTCCATATTCTGAGTGAGTGAAGCACAATTGGGTTATTAGTATATTCGTGATAATTTGTATTTATTGGGGCGCAAAGCAAGGAGTATAAAGAGGAACTGCAGGATTTTATTTCTATTGCAGACCAAGCCTGCATATGTTCATCTATTTGCGTCAATGTCCAGGTTTTAATATGTTGTATGTTTGCTGCCCAGTAGTAAAATTGAAAGTTAGGTAGAGCCATGCCACCTTCTTCCTTTGGCCTTTGTAGGGTCGCTCTTTGGATACGTGGATGTTTTGAATTCCAAATAAATGTGGTTATGGTTGAATCTAATTTCTTAAAGAACGATTTATTGATGTATATTGGAATATTTTGAAATAAAAAGAGAAGCTTAGGGTGGATATTCATCTTAACAATGTTAAGTCTTCCAGCTAAAGTAAGATGAAGGGTTGACCATCTATGCAAGTCTTGCTTGATTTTTTTCTATACAGACAGCGAAATTTTGTTGATAAAGAACTTTATGTTTACTTGTGATGTTTATCCCTAGATATTTGAACTGATCTGTGATGATAAAAGGGAAGGTGTCCAATCTGATATTGTGTGCTTGAGAATACACTGGAAAGAGCGCACCTTTTGTCAAATCTCAAAAGCATTTCGATAGTGAACTGCCAATGGCGATTGCAAAAAGTAGTGGTGACAAGGGGTATCCTCATCTGGTACCATGTTCTAGTTTAAAGTAGTCTGAATTAACGTGGTTAATACAAACTGAAGCTTCTGGATTGGTATACAGTAGTTTGATCCATGCACAAATGTTCGGGCCAAACCCCAATTTCTCCAATGTAGTGAAAAGATAGTTCCATTCAATCATATCAAATGCTTTTTCTGCATCCAAGGATAATAAAATCTCTGGGATGTTTGACTTTGCGGGTGAGAATATTACATTAAACAGGCATCGAAGATTGGTCGATAAATGTCGGACTTTAATAAATCCAGTTTGATCTTCTGATATTACTGCAGGGAGCACTTTCTCCATCCTTCTAGCTAGGACTTCGGAGAGTATCTTAACATCATTATTCAGAAGTAAAATTGGTCTATATGATGCACATTGTAATACGTCCTTATTTTGTTTAGGAAAGATGGTGATTAATGCTTGACGAAAAGTTTGAGGTAGAATTTTATTGTCACTAGCGTCTGTGAATGTTGCTAATAGGAGGGGAGCTAGCTGAGTGGAGAACTTCTTATAAAATTCGGCAGGGAAGCAATCGGGGCCTGCTGCTTTCCCACTCTGAAGTGACTTTATAGCATGTAATAATTCTGATAGTTCCAATGGTTTAGCCAATTCCTCTGCAAGAGTATCTATTTGTGGTATCTCTAATGCATCCAGAAATGCATTAGATTCTGTCTTGAATTCTTTAAACTCAGTAGAATATAAGGATTTATAGTAGTCTCTAAATGTGTGCATTATATTTTTATGGTAATTGCTGGGATTGCATTGTGAACTTCTTGCTTGAGGATTTGTTGAGCTTTCTCTCCATGTTTATAGTAATGATGTCTTGATTTAAAAATGAGTTGTTCTGTTTCTTTAGTTGTTAACCCTTTAACCGCCAACTCCCTAAATATTCCCCAAGCCAGGCGAAATCTGAACAATTTTTGTTTTTTTACTTTTTTACATTTTTTTTACATTTTTTACATTTATTCAAGCAGTATTGACCACTAAATGTTGTGCAAGTTGCCAGTGTATACACGAAATCTATAAATGTAACCTGAATTCTCAGCTAAGCAAAACATCTTGATACCAAACCGTGCCCTTTTCAATGGTAGATACTGTTGAAACTGTAAGCGGCCCTTCCACGACAATAAACTTTCATCAACTGCAACTGACGGTCCTGGCATGTAGGGCAACTGAAATGCTTCAAATAAATGATCAATCAAAGGACGTAGCTTGAACAAGTGGTCGCGGTTTGGATCTTTCTTATCTGGCTCGTTTCTGTTGTCATTCAAATGAAAGAATTTCAGCAGCAAAGAGAATCGGTTACGTGTCATGACAGCTGCAAAAATAGGTGTTGCATACATAGGATCTGTAGACCAGTACATCTCAATATCTGGTTTTCTGATTATTCCCATCAACATCAAAATCCCAATGAATTTTTTCATTTCGTTTTCATCAGTGTCAAACCAAGCACGAACACGGGAATGTGGAGGTAAATTGGGATTTTTCTCAATAAACTGTGCTGCATACAGATTTGTCTGATGAACAAAATGTCTAATCAAATCAGGTGACACAAACAGCTCATAAAACTGCTCAGCAGTGTAATTGTTTACATCAACAATAAAGCCACACGTTCCCTCAAACGAATGCAGAAAAGGTAGTTCACCTCGGGCAGCAGCCCAGCTGAGATGCTGGGGATACACCCACTCAGCGCCGTCATCCGATGCGTCTTCATTCACAATATCATGCAGCGCACGTTGCTGCTCATCACTGTCACTAAAATCTTCTTCAGAACTGCTACAATCATGATCAGAACTGTCCAAAATCGCCTGCAAAGCCTCACTTGAAGTCAGTTTACGTTTCGCCATATTCACAGCTGTTACATGCGAATCACGTCACATGACCGGCCAAAACAACCACAGACTTGTCGAAATACAACGTAGTAATAATACCCACGCCAAACCGTCAGTTATACTACTTGCCAGGCATTCATATAACCACAGGCAAATGTGCCGGATAATTCCGGCAGTATGGCGTTAGCATTAAAACAGCGGTGCCGGATATATCCGGCAGAGGGCGGTGAAGGGGTTAAGAGGTTGTGAATCAAATGCAGAGCCTGCCTTTTCCTATGAAGAGCCTCACTTGGACACCTGGCATGTTATTGATCTATTCTAGTAATTTCGTTGGTTAGCTTTGATACCTGCTTGGTTTCCAATTTATTTCTGTAGGCAAGATATGAGATAATCTGTCCTCTTAAGAAGGCCTTCAGGGTTTCCCAGAGTATTCCTGCAGAGACCTCTGAGGATATATTTGTCTCTAGAAAAAAATGATTTGTTTTGATATAAATTATGTAAAGTTCTCATCTGCTAATAAAAGTGGGTTAAGATGCCATCTGCGAGATGAGTATGTGGGGCATAATGATTTTATCTCAAAGATCAGAGAGGCATGGTCGGAAATAACAATAGTGTCGTACTTGCAGGATTTAATCATAGGCAAGAAACGGTTATCTACAACAAAATAATCAATTCTTGAGTAGCAATGATGCACTGTTGAGTAGAAGGAATATGTTCTTGAATTTGGGTTTAGAAATCTCCAGGGGTTTGATAAGTTGTGGTCATTTACAAACTGTGTAATTGTCTTTGCAGTGTTAGATGTCATTGCCCCTGTGGTAGGAGACCTATCTAGGTCTGGATTTAAGACACAATTAAAATCCCCAGCCATTATAACTTTATGAGTGTTCACATTGGGAATGGATACAAATACATTTTGGATGAATTCCCTATCATCTACATTGGGTGCATAAACATTTATCAAAATCACTTTACAATTACATAAATTACCCATAACAATTATGTATCTCCCTTCAGGATTAGATACGACATCTGATACTACAAATGAGACTGTTCTGTGTATGAGAATTCACACACCTCTAGTTTTTTTTATAAAGCTGGAATGGAACATTTGCCCATTCCAGTCTTTTTGCAGCCGGAACTGATCCTTGCTTAATAAGTGGGTCTCCTGTAAAAATACTATTTTAGCGTTGAGACCTGTTAGGTGAGAGAATACTTTCTTTTTAATTCATGATTCAGGTCTTTAACATTCCAGCTCACAAAATTAACTGTCCCGTCTTGGAGACGTTGATTCTGAATTTTTGAAGTCATTTTGTAGGCTTTTCCAAAAGTGAGACAGCATTGACCTTAATTTCCAATTTTCCCAGGGGTTATTGCCATGCAGTCTATTGTTACGTTGGTAGTTATAATTATAAGGATTAAAACAATAGCTTGCTCTCTTTCTCCCCCTCCCTAGTCCCCCCCCACTTTACCTCTCCACGTGAGGCTGAACCCCACTTCACAAAGTCCCAGTCCTCTGACATACCTGATGACTCTTTCTATGAAGTTAGTAGACAGATTGGGAGAGCATGGGAGGGTCATGAGGTTGCTGGAAAGGGGTGTGTGATGCTCCCAATATCTATGCAAAAGGATGAAGGTCCAAGATTTAGAGTCCTGGTGCTTCCTGTCTTGCTATATGGTTGCGAGACATGGACGCTATCCAGTGACCTGAGACTAAGACTGGACTCCTTTGGTACTGTGTCTCTCCAGAAAATCCTTGGGTACCTTTGGTTTGACTTTGTGTCGAATGAGGTGTGACCTCTCAGCCTTGATGACACTGTGATCAAGAAAACAGCAATCTTCCTACACCAGGTGCCCTACTATTTACTTCAATCACTCAAGATACAGTTAGGTCAATAAATATTTGGAAAGAGACAACTTTTTTCTAATTTTGGTTCTGTACATTACCACAATGAATTTTAAATGAAACAACTCAGATGCAGTTGAAGTGCAGACTTTCAGCTTTAATTCAGTGGGGTAAACAAAACGATTGCATAAAAATGTGAAAACTAAAGCATTTTTTTAACACAATCCCTTGATTTCAGGGGCTCAAAAGTAATTGGACAATTGACTCAAATGCTATTTCATGGGCAGGTGTGGGCAAGTCCATCATTATGTCATTATCAATTAAGCAGATAAAAGGCCTGGAGTTGATTTGAGGTGTGGTGCTTGCATGTGGAAGATTTTGCTATGAACAGACAACATGCACTCAAAGGAGCTCTCCATGCAGCTGAAAGAAGCCATCCTTAAGCTGCAAAAACAAAAAAAGCCCATCCGAGAAATTGCTACAATATTATGAGTGGCAAAATCTACAGTTTGGTACATCCTGAGAAAGAAAGCAAGCACTGGTGAACTCAGCAACGCAAAAAGACCTGGGGCCTCATGTATAACGCCATGCGTAGAACTCACACTATAACATGGCGTAAGCACAAAAGCGGGAATGTGCGTATGCACAGAAAAATCCAGATGCAGGAATCTGTACGTACGCAAACTTCCACATTCTTCCACTACATAAATCACGGTCAGCATGAAAACTAACGCATGTGCACACGCCTTCTGTCCCGCCCCAACTCCTCCCAGAATTGCACCTCTTTGAATATGCAAATCAATATAAATAGCCTTCTGTGAAAAGACAATGGGAAAAGCATGGGGGAAAATATAAGAATTTCAGTGAATACTAAGTGGAGGCAAAGGAAAAACGTACTATTTGTTGGTTTAAACAGTGGTATAATCAACAAAATGAAGTTGATCGAGTGACAGAGTGTCGGAAAAACTCGAAAGCTCAAGTTCACAAAGTCGCACAGTGCCCGAAATAAAAAAGAAATCACATATCAAAGTCGCCGTGAAAAGGCGAGTCGTAGCCCACCGTCTGAGTGTCATATGAAAGCTTATTAGGGTACAGACAAAAAAAATAGGCACACAGTGGGAAAAAAGCACGAAATGTCAACTTTAATCTCGAAATTTCCACTTTATCACGTAGTTTATTTTGCCATTAAAGTAGAACATCATAAACTTCATCTTAAAATCGTTTAATTTACTAGTTTCTCAAATCCCATTGTAACTAAAGTAGCACATTAAATGCTTTGTTCTGTATTCGATCTTCTATGTGTTCTATGTGTTTGAATCACTACCTGCTTCTTAAACGGGCTTTCTTTTTCTCCGACGGGACACATATTCCATTACATTCGTGATATTACAGCTCTCTGAATAATTAAAATACTGAGATGTATACGTGATCTCTTTTTCATGATGATAGGAGCTAAACCATGTTATTAAACATGGGAACATGGTGGCGCAGTGCTTGTTCATGTCTCACGCAAGAGGCTTGCTGCGCCACGCGCGACCTTCGATGAAATAATTTATTACAGAAGTACTGTCTCTTTCAAACGTACTAATCTCCAATTCCTGTCCTTACTTTTCTTTCTCCAAATACCCAATTACCACACAATCAGCTCTGTAATGGATGTGAAGCCATTTGTAAGCTTAGAACGCCGATTCTTCAAAACTTTTAAGGAACATTGAAATATCTTCGTAGTACATGTTTAATTGTTCTGTCCGTCTATCCTTCCAGTGTCACGTCAGCACCAGCAAGAATACAATGCAATGCAGGAACAATCCCTGAACTAGCTAGTGCTGCTGCACCGTGTCCTCACATGTTTAATTATTAACAATACAGATTATTTAAATGAAGTTAAAGTTTTATCTGTATAATATAATCAACATATTTTGCTGCATTTCATCTTAAAAATGATATCGTCATCATATGTAAATACGCGCTTTATAAAGTGGCGCAGGTTGTGCAATATTATAACTGTAGTGCAAGTTTACAGTGAGGTAATTGTACTTATAAGTACAAACAGTTCTACAAGGAGCACTTGATGGACTGTTTGAGCGCATTTGTAGTACTTGGGATGAAACATTTTCTAAACCGCGAAGTCCGTACAGGAAGGTCTCTGAAGCGTTTTGCCATGGCTGAGGCAGCGTCTGCTTCATGCTGTATACCGATAATTGTCTTTCCAATCATGCTGCTATGATTCCCCACTCAGATACAGTGATATAAATACTCCGAGTGGTGCAGTGAGAGTAATATGGAAAAAGATGATCTGCTGTGGCAACCCTTAACGGGAGCAGCTGAAAGAAGAAGAAGATGCAGTGAGAGTAACAACGCTAAAGCAGTTATGGTATTTGGAATACTATGGCTATTCCCTGGACCATTATATTGCCGCAGGTTAATTACAATCAGATGCGTTACACTAATAAACAATATGCAGTTAGTTTCAGTGTATTTGTAAAGCCGCGTCAGGAATGTGGATCTAAGAAAGAAAGGGTGACCACACAGGAACAGTAGCACTGCTTTGACACTGGGTGCCGCCAGTCTGCAAAACCGAGCGGAGAAATTGCGTACGCCAGGGTATGAGGTACCGTGGAAATGTGCGTGGCTTTACGCCAAGTTTAGGTTTTATACATCGCGATTTGAGCGTGGAAACGTTTCTACGCAACATTTCTGTGTGTACGCACCGTTTATACATGAGGCCCCTGGATGTCCATGGAAGACAACAGTAGTGGATGATCGCAGAATCATTTCCATGGTGAAGAGAAACCCCTTCACAACAGCCAACCAAGTGAACAACACTCTCCAGGGGTTAGGCGTGTCGATATCCAAGTCTACCATAAAAAGAAGACTGCATGAAAGTAAATACAGAGGGTGCACTGCAAGGTGCAAGCCACTCATAAGCCTCAACAATAGAAAGGCTAGATTGGACTTTGCTAAAGAACATCTAAAAAAGCCAGCACAGTTCTGGAAAAACATTCTTTGGACAGACGAAACCAACATCAACCTCTACCAGAATGATGGCAAGAAAAAAGTATGGAGAAGGCGTGGAACAGCTCATTATCCAAAGCATACCACATCATCTGTAAAACACGGTGGAGGCAGTGTGATGGCCTGGGCGTGCATGGCTGCCAGTGGCACTGGGACACTAGTGTTTATTGATGATGTGACACAGGACAGAAGCAGCCGAATTAATTCTGAGTTGTTCAGAGACATACTGTCTGCTCAAATCCAGCTAAATGCAGTCAAATTGATTGGGTGGCGTTTCATGATACAGATGGACAATGACCCAAAACATACAGCCAAAGCAACCCAGGAGTTTATTAAAGCAAAGAAGTGGAAATTCTTGAATGGCCAAGTCAGTCACCTGATCTTAACCCAATTGAGCATGCATTTCACTTGTTGAAGACTGAACTTCAGAGAGAAAGGCCCACAAACAAACAGCAACTGAAAGCCGCTGCAGTAAAGGCCTGGCAGAGCATTAAAAAGGAGGAAACCCAGCATCTGGTGATGTTTATGAGTTCAAGACTTCAGGGTGTCATTGCCAGCAAAGAGTTTTCAACCAAGTATTAGAAATGAACATTTTATTTCAAGTTATTTCATTTGTCCAATTACTTTTGATCCCCTGAAATGAAGGGATTGTGTTAAAAAAATGCTTTAGTTGCCTCACATTTTTATGCAATCGTTTTGTTCACCCCACTGAATTAAAGCTGAAAGTGTGCACTTCAACTGCATCTGAGTTGTTTCATTAAAAATTCATTGTGGTAATGTACAGAACCAAAATTAGAAAAAAGTTGTCTCTGTCCAAATATTTATGGACCTAATTGTATAAAGACAAAATAAAGAAATGTAAAAGCAATATGTAATTTATTAATTAATTGAGTTTAAAAAAACAATAGAAGAATGGGGGGCAGGTTTGGGAGTATGCAGTGATATAGCGCGTTGCCGCCCAAACCACACGACGATATAATAGAAAATAAAACAGATAGCAAAATACAAGAAAATCAGCAATGTCAAAGCTGAATGTTGTCCTGGGTGGCTTTTTAGTTCAGCAATTGGTGTAACGCAAAGGCTTGCATTCCACAACGTCCCAACAAAAATGATCTTACTATCTCTCTTTTTGACGTGTCTTGGTCCTTGACGTCACTTTCTACATTGTCACTCTGCTGTTGTCTCTTTATGACGTCACTCTGCTGTTCTTCAGATGGGCCATTATTTATGTTGAAATTTTTACACGGGTCTCTGGAACATGTGACATTACACACATTTCATTAGCTAGTTGTTCTTGTAATTAATGACTGTGCTCAAAGTCTTTGACCTTTAGTGCATCTGTGAATTTCCCCTTGGGATTAATAAAGTATCTATCTATCTATCTATCTATCTATCTATCTATCTATCTATCTATCTATCTATCTATCTATCTATCTTTACACTATTTTATCACATCTTTACACTATTTTCTTTTCCCAAGTTATAAACCGACTAAAACAGCTTTTAATCCTGTGGCATCCTTACTTGTTTTACATTTCCATTAATTTAAACAGTTTCTGAGCCTGTGGCATCCATGTTGACAGATGCATTGAAGTTATAAATTACTTGTGCAATACAGGAAGATTGCTAAGAAATTATGCTTTTAGTGTTAACTGCTTCTGTAGTTAAATTACATTAAGAATCTTGTAAAGTCAATTCATCCTGGTTCATTTGAGACAAAATTAAAACTTAAAATAAGCAGCCTATAATTTCAAAAGTTGATGATTTTACACTCCAGGACAATCTTAAAGGAAATGCTTGTTAATTTCAGAAAATGGGGGAATTATTTGGAAAATTAGGACATAGGGAATTGGAAAGAAACAATAGTATTGAATCTTCCAGAAAAATTGAGGATGAAAGTCCTGTAGGAGAAATGAGTGAAGCAAGCAGCTCAATAATGGAAAAGTAAGATAAGGAAAAAAAAACCAAAAACAATAAAATGAGAAGTGGCAGTTTGGAAAGTGAAGAAGGAAATGTGGAATACTGGTGTGACCCTGGAGTTTCACCAAAGGAATAACTGATGATAGGTATCTGCGTATTTTAAAATAAAACTAAAGAAACACACATAAATGTAAATACTATCTTTTAATTTTTTATAGTTAGTTCTGGAAAATTCAGCAGTGATGAATATCCCATTTACATCATGGTCAGCAATTTAAAAAAAGATGGAGAGAAAACAGAAATCACCTTCATAGTGCAGTGAAGCATGGGTTGTGTATTTGATGAAAATTCAATTTAAACAGCACACAAAAAAAGAAAATATATTGTGTAAGAAGCTTTGAATATAAAAATCAGTATATAAATCTTAATAAATAAAGGTAGCCAAGTTCCAGCTACTGCACTATATTGATGGAATTATAGCTATCTTTAAAAGACATATGGTTGGAACTATAATTTTTTAAAGAATCCCACTTATCTACTTACTAAGTGTGACTCATATGGGTGGCTGGGCACAAAGGGAATCTGTCTTGGTAGCTAATCAAGGTTTCCACATAGTGAAATCTTATACCGATCAGCCAAAACATTAAAACCACTGACAGGTAAAGTGAATTACATTGATTATCTTGTTACAATGGCACATGTCAAAAGGTGGAATATATTAAGCAGCAAAAGAACAGCCACTTCTTGAAGGTGTGTTGGAAGCAGGAAAAATAGTCAAGCGTAAGGATCTGAGTGACTTTGACAAGGACCAAATTATGATGGCTAGACGACTGGGTCAGAGCATCTCTAAAAAGGCACGTCTTGTAGGGTGTTATTGGATTACAATAGTTCAATAGTACTTACGAAAAGTGCTCCAAAGAAGGACAACCAGTGAACCGGCAACAGAGTCATGAGTGCCCAAGGCTCATAATGTGTGTGGGGAGCAAAGGCTAGCCCATCTGTTCTGATTCCACTGAAGATCTACTGTAGCACAAGTTGCTGAAAACTTAAAGATGGCCATGAGAGAAAGGTGTCAGAACACAAAGTGCACTGTAGCTTGCTGCATATGGGGCTGCGCAGTCACAGACTTTTCAGAGTGCCCATGCTGTACCCTGTCTGCTGCTGAAAGCACCTACAATGGGCATGTGATAATCAGAACTGGAACATGGATCAATGTAAGAAGGTGGCCTGGTCTGATGCATTATGTTTTTTTTAGATCATGTGGACAGCCAGGTGCATGTGCGTTGTTTACCAGGGGAAGAGATGTCAGTAGGATGGTGAATGCAGTGTGATTCTCTGGGAAATGTTCTGCTGGGAAGCCTTGAGTCCTAGCATTCAAGTTGATGTTACTTTGACATGCACCACCTACCTAAACATTGTTGCCAAGTACATCCCTCCTTGGCAACATTATTTCCTGATGACAGTGGCCTCTTTCATCAGGGTAATGCACCCTGCCACACTGCAAAAATTGTTCTGAAATCATTTGAGGAACATGACAAAGAGCTCAAAGTGTTGCCTTGGCCTCCAAATTCCCCAGGTCTCAATACGATTGATCAGCTGTGATATGGGCTAGGAAAACAATTCCAATCCATAGAAGCCCCACCTTGTAACTTACAGGACTTAGAAGATGTACTGCTAACATCTTGGTGTCAAGATACCACATGACACCTTCAGAGGTCTTGTAGAGTCCATGCCTTGCTGGGTCAGAGATATTTTAGCAGAAAAAGAGGGACTTACACAAGCAGGATATTATAGTGTAGTGGCTGATCAGTGTATTTCAGAATTTGAAAAGGAGCTATGAAAGTATGGTAAAATGTAAATATGCTTTGTCAGTAAATGGCTATGTTTTAAAAGCATCCCTGAAAGCCTATATATGCAAAACTAGTCTTTTATTATAGAAAGTAATTACAGGAAGTGAAAAAAACAAGAAAAGAACTCAAAGTACAAAGTAAGCAAATAAAAAAAAGAAACTAAAAGCATAAACACTTTCACAGGGCCTTTTAGACACAATGCAGGATTAGTTGCATAAAGTGTACTGGTAATATTGCCTGGCAACACAGTAAGACATGAAAGCTTAAGGAAGAAACCCAAGACTTAGCCTCAGCTCACGCTTGATACTATGGTATCTCTCTGATCACCACCTTTATTAATATCATCAATAGAAACACAGAACATACTCCTGATGAAGCCATCAAAAATGTTCTCCCACCCTAGCCATACTTTATACTTGTTCAAACATTACTACATTACATCACTGGAGTCACTTATTCCCTTTAAAGTTGCGTTTTCAGTGCACATTTCAAAAGTTGTACGGTCCTGGTAGATTGCTTTAATGTTACATCCATTGTTGTCCACATCCCTAATTCTTTTCACTAGCACTCTTTCACTCAACATTATTACCACTTGCATAAGACCTCCAGTCAAATGAATTGCATGTAAATTTTTGGATTCACCTCCGTGTCCCTTTGTGGAATGAAAGACATAGTTCATGTTCAATTTTCAGGCATTAAAGTGTGAGCAAAATGTTCTCATTCATGAATGGAATCTTCTTGTCACACTCAAAGTGACAAAACTATTTGACTGTTAAGTAAAGAATCATTTGATATGTGTTTTGATTTAGGAGTCACCAAAGTCGCAAAATGAGGTTGAGGCCTCCAAAATGACAAAAAATAAACAGGCCACAAACCTCAGTGGCCAGCTCAGAATATGTTAAATTCAGACCATCTTACTTTTGCCATAATTAGCTGCTGGCTTCCAGCCTAGCAAGCCCCAAAAAAAGAGAGAGTAATGTTACAAAATGAGGATGACTGTAAGCCCCCAGTTTGTAGACAGACAGGTGAACAAAGAATCTTTATAAATAAAGGGTTTATTTGTCAAAAATATATGACAAAAATGTTTAAAAGAGCAAAAAGAGGCAAAAAAGTCAGTCCGACAGAAAGCAAGTCCCAATACACAATGTTCTCAAAACAAGTTAGCCAGCAAATCTAAAGAAAAAGGCAATGCTCAAAATTCCCAATTCAATCCCAGTGATCTGCTGATTTTGGCATGCTCAACTCTGGCCTAAACAGCCATAGAGGGGGCTCACGAGTGGTGATGTCAAAATGGCCCCGCCTCTTGGGGCCCCACCCACAAACAACGAGAAACAGAGGTATATTTAAAAATTGTGAATGGTGCTATATAGCGCCCGACCCGGCACAGACTCAGACAGAGGCACGTACTTAAACAAAGCACACTTTTTTATTTCTCTTCAGCTGTGGGGCACGCCTTCCCCGTGTACCACAGGCCCAACACAGTCCCAAAACACTCACAAACCACAACACTCTTCTCTTCACTTTCTTTCTGTCTTTCTTTACCATCACTCCTCCTCAGGCTTAGTCCTCCTCCTCCTCCCGACTCTGGCTCTCTTGAGTGATGGTGGCTGGCCCTTTTTATACCCCACCCGGAAGCGTTCCAGGTACTTGGCCACCTGGTCCTAATTGCCCTTCTGGGTGGGGCTGAAGATATGACCAGCCAGGCTGCCGACTACATGCAGCTCCCCCTGGCGGCCATCCGAGCCCCCAATCAGGCTGTGGAGGACTCCATCTCCCATGAAGCCATGCGCCGGGTTGGGGAATCATTGGCTGCCAGGGAGGCTGCCACCAAGCGTCCCGGGGGAGGTATTGAGGTGACCATGGCTGCTCCCCCGGAACAGATGCAGCAGGGGCGTCCCTGCTGGGCATGGGACCCAGCTGTCCTTCACAAAATACAGAACATAATTACACACATCACAGGAAATAAGTGAAAATATGAAAAATTTAAAGAGAACAAAAACAAGAAAAATACAGTGGAACATCGGTTTGCGAGTAACTTGGTTTACGAGTGTTTTGCAAGACAAGCTAAAATTTTTAATAAATTTTGACTTGATAAACAAGCAAGATCTTGCAATACGAGTAGTATATATACGCTTTGTCTTCTGAGCGTCATGTGATCACAACTGAGCTGATGGTTCTCTCTCCCTCTCTTGCTGAGGGATTGTGGGCAATCGTCTCCTATTCTCCGTCTGAGTAGGTGTTCTTCACTCATATAGTCAACATCCGTACGAGTGTATACTGTTTACTACAGCATTGTGACTCTGTGTGTGTGTGTGTGTGTGCGTGTGTGCGTGTGTGTGCGTGTGTGTGTGTGCTTTGGGGTGCAAGACGGGGACTTGCACATCACAACACGAAGCTGTGTCTCAGTACTTTAGCAACACCAGCTTTATTCAGCATGAAACAGCAACAGCGCGGTTATTTATTGTAGCGGGATCTGCCACTCTCCTATACACAGACACAGCAGTCAGGCAGGGTCGTGGCCAAGTAGTACTGTGCCCTGCGCATTCATAATGTTCCTTGTTCCTTGTATCACCCATCGACAGCAGGCGCTTATAGCATGTCCGTGATCTTTTTAGATTCGCTTTTATGGCGAACTGCTACAGTGCTGGGAGACTGTGATTGCTTTGGGACGCTCTTCCGCGTGTCGTCCCGTTGGATGGAATCCCACAAGAGTTTAGAAACTCACTCACACCAGCCATGATCCTTTTCAAAGGTAAAGTGCAGGTTAATTTGTTTTATGTATTTTTACTTTACATTTTGTATTAATCATTTTAATATGAATAGTTTTTGTGAGTTTCCATTATTTCTTATGGGGAAATTCACTTTGATACACGAGTGCTTTGGACGTTTCTGGAACGAATTATGCTCGCAAACCGAGGTTCCACTTTATATATATATATATATTATATGCATATATAGTCTCAGATTCCTGCAAGCATTGGTGTGAGTTTCCCTCTCTATGTAAATATTGTAATATTCCTTAAATAAACCAAATAAAATGTACATAATACTCTGTGTACCTTCACAATCTTTATGTTAACAAAAATACATCAAGCAAATTGCACACATCTGATGTCACCTGTTTGAGAGGAATTATGGTCAGCTTCTTATCTCGGTTTGGCACATCTCTAGTTAGTTAAGCCTCACAAGAGGAATTGCAGGTTTTTTGGTATTTTTTTCAGGAGCAGATGATGAAAATTCTATTAATCCTGCTTATCCTTCCCCTCAGTCTACTTCAAGTCTTCCAGCAACAATACAACTCTTCATCTCCTCCGAGTAAAAGAAATTGCTTTATTAACTGCAATTAATTAACATATTGTAACTCTTTTGGGACTCCCCCAAATGGGACGACACGCCAAAGTGCGTCCTGAAGCTCGATTGCCACATCCATTGCCAAATCCAAGCTGATCGTGTTTGTGCTCTAAGTGCTTGTCGTCAATGGGTGATGCAAGGGACATTATAAGTACGGGGAACAGTATTATTTGGCCACTAACCTCGCCACGGCCCTCGCTGATTGCTGTGATTGTGTATAGGAGAGTGGTAGATCCTGCTACAATATAACCGTGCTGTTCCTGTTTCAAGCTCAAAAAAGCTGGTTTTGCTAAAGTACTGAGACTCAGCCTTGTGTTCTGGGGTGCAAGACAAGGACCCACACATCACTATATGTTTATGTATTTTTAAAAATATTACTTTATTGGTGCCTTATGCTGTATTACATCTGATTTTCAGGTTAATGACCTGTTTTGAGGGGAATCTTAGTGATGCACAATTCATCTTAGATAGGCCAAACTTGATTTGGCTTTTTACAGAAACTCATAATACATAAATAGATATAAAAATAAATAAATACACCTACACTATGGTCTGGACACACAGCAGAATGACTAACAAGGCAGAAAATAAAAAAAGAAAACCTTTGACTTGGCTGTCACAGTCTCAGTGAGGCATTTTGCAAACATGTTGCTGTTGATATGAAGGAGCCCCAGTAGCGTCTCTTGACACACTTTTGTGGATGTGCAGCATTGCTCAAAATAGCACTCAGTTTTGTTTTAATTCTCTCCTTCACTATGACATCCATGGAATCTAGAGTGCATCCTATAACTGATCCTGTCCTTTTAATTAGCTTGTTGATTTGGTGGGCCTCTCTTGAGGTGATATTACCAGTCCAGCACACTACAGTGTAGAAAATTGCATTGGCCATCACAGAGTTGTAAAAGTAGAACATTGATTTTTTTGGAGAAAATTGTCCTGCCACAAGTCTTTTTGCTGAAATTTCCACATTCTTCATTCATATTAGTGTTGCATAGTGTGAATGCATTCATTTTTTTATATGTTGTAGTTTGATTTATGGAACACATTACTAGCTTATGTGAGGTATGCAATACTCTGCTGAGTTAGGAGAGTGTGCTGTCACTGACAGTTTTGTCTTTTTTATCTTTTTTCTCTCAGTGAGAAGACGCCCCTTGAGAGCAACTAACCCCTCCCCTTCCAGTCAGGTGACTATAAGAATTCAACACTCCCGAATGTCAGTGTCTCATTTGGACCCGGACTTGCTAAGGCATGGCGCTTCACAAGACAGACTCAATCTTAAGAACCATCCACTTTAGAAAGCCAGGAAGGCTATTTATGTTAGCTTACTTTTGCACCCTCGTTCATGTGTTTTTGTTTAAGAATTTGACATATAGTTAAAAGGGCAACCCGGCTGGCACTCTAAAACTTCTTGGGACTCACCCTGTGTTCCTTCCACCTGTTCACACCAGGTGAAGATTAAGAGCAAGATTCAAGATAAGTCAATTTATAAAGTCAAATTAGAAACCCTTTCTTTCTTATTTATGCCAAGAATGTCTTACAGAGATTGCAATCAGACATGGTTATCCATCCAACATTCTTGCTATAAAACTTCAGTTTGTAATAGATATGAATAACTTTTTTTGTAGATTTGGTACTAATCATTGTATTCTAAAACAGACCAAGTCCATCAAAAGAGAAAAGTCAGTATCAATTGTTCTTTGTATAATACTTCCACTTACTATAGATCTACGGCACTTGCACATATTTACACCTTTAACATATCAACAGTAATCAAAAAGTGTACAAATATTACATACATAAATACACAAATTATAGTAAATACCTATATATTGAGCAATTTGAATCATAAACAAATCATGACAAATTAGAGAACATTACTACATATGTAATTAAGATACATCATTGCCAATCGAGAAGAGAAAAATAAAAGCATTCCAAGTGAAAATATATCTCTGATGTTTCAATGGTGGGTTGAAAAACAAGATGTAACACATTTCAGGCTTCTGTGATGTTCTAGCTGTTGTAGACATTGAAATTATCATTGGGATTCATATAGCAAAGTAAAAACACATAAAAGTACATGCCTCGGAAAAGCAATAAGTAGATTGTTTTAACAATTCACGAATGCCAGGCCCCATCAGGAATGGTCAAGATCTTCCCTGAATCTGCCTTTAGCCTGTGGTCCCTCCCATCTATGCCTGTTGCATAGCAAATTTTATTATGTGACAGTCACATGACAGAGTCATGCCAGAGTGTCCGGCGGTGTTCTACAATTCCATGCCCCAGTTGAGTGTATTTCTATGGTGTTACAGTATTCATTGGGTGTTCCTGAAGTAGAGGTTCCCTAGATGCAAATCTTCCAGATTGGGATGGTCCCAAGATTCATTCCCTGGTATTTGGGTTTGTTCCAGTGCTCCAGTCTTCCCCAGGAAGGGGTATTCCACTACCAGTGTTCCCAGAAAGTGATGCTGCTGGTTTTGACTTCATGAGGAGGCATTGCAATGGTTTGGTCTTTAGCTGATAAGAAGGAGGCATTTTGGAGATGTTGCCTGCATCCCCAGGAAGAAATGTCCTAGATTGGCATGTATTCCTGGCTCTCTGGGTACAGCAAACCCACTCAAACCTAACACCCAATCTATATAAAAGATCTTTCAGAAGTTACATCTCTCTAGGCAATATGCCTGTCAAGCAACTCAAAAATCCACTGTCATTAATACTAAACAATATATTTGAACATCTGGAACAAGAACAAATTCTGCTTTGAAGATTTTAGCAGCATGTTCAATATGGTACAGTTGGATGACAAGTTGGTACAACTTTGAATTAATTAAAAAGCAGGCAAACAACTTTTTTTCTGAAATGTATCCAGGGAGATTTAACTATACTGTTTAATGCTTAAAAGCTATTAATGTAGGGGCCCCATGGGATTGCTTTCTATTGCAGACATTTTATATACAAATAAATGGAGGGCTTCATCTCTGATCCACAACCTTTTAAAATATGCTCATATTAGTGTGCTAATGACATTTTAAAACCTGATACTTCCTTTCTGCAATACTGTGAAAGTGAGGCATCAAATGTCATTAAATGCTACTCTGTTCTTGAAATAAAAATAAAGAGTGATGCACAGCTCTCCATAGACTTTAGGCAAACAGGCAGAGATTCCTGCTACTGAAATAAATTACAAATGCATTAGCTGACCGAGTCACAGCCAACAAATATTTGATAATCCAGACTGACCATCAATTCAGATTTGACAAGTGCATGTTGACTACGACTAAGACATTTTAACAAAGCATTATTCAACTATGTACATGATTATTCAAACAAATAAACTTGGTTTTTATATTACACCTATTTAAAGGATATACCCTCACAAGGGGGTCTGTGGCAAACCAAGGCTTGAGAACCACAGATTGGATTTATAAAACCAGATATGCTGGCTGCACTTTGATGTCAATCCTCAGGTTGCAGAGGGGGGCTCCTCTGTTAAAAATAAGTACCTGATTTTTTTAATTTTTATTTTAGTTATAGGAAGCCTGGAGCAACATCTCAGTTGAATTCTTTTCTATGGGAATAAAACTTGTGAACTGCTTTTTCTCTTCTCCTGGCTCCTTTTATATTGTCCTGGGCCATGTAACCAGAAGAAACAAAACTTCAGCTTCCGCTTCTGAACCTCCGAGACTGATTTGGCTCCTATGCTCATGTCTTCTGACATACTTATTGAAAAGAAAGCAGAACAACTCTAAGACTTCCTAGTATGCTTCACATCATTAGGTGAATAAGGAGCAAACTGTGACACTTGTTCATTGACATTCCTTCTAGTTTTCTTAATGAGAATATTTCTATTTTTTGCCTGTTTAAAATACCCTATATTTTTGTAAAAGTCTGATTGTGTCCATATTTGCCCCTAGCGCTGAATCTGTGTTAGGCCCATAAAAAATATGTAGTGTGAGCTAGTGAAGGCCATGGTCTATTTTTTAACTTATATATGTTGTGGAAGGAAGAACAAACATATGTTCAAAATTTTCACCATTTATTCAGAAGAAAAGCAAATCTCAGCAATTGCTGTTAACAAACAAGTTAGCTGTTCAAAATTGGATGCTCTCTTTTTTTCTTGAACCTGGGTCCAAATGAAGACAACAACATCTGAAGGAGTGGGGTTTGGGAGGTCAGTGGGACCATCGTTAGGTATCGCCTAGCTGCAGGCAAACAGACAAGGTTGTTAGCAACCACACCCTCTCTCTTCCTGTGGTGCTATCGTTTAGCTTGTCAGAGCCTTGTAGGTGTCCCCTGTGCACATGTGTGTGACAATATCTTTTTAGCTATGGATAACCTATAATGCAGTATTGACTTTATTTGGAGTTCCTTTCTTTTTCAGTCTCCTAGGTTTTGCAAAAAGTTCACAATTATCAGCCCTTCCTTTGTTTTTCTATAGTAGAGTCTGTACTGGCTGTCCAATCTGATGAGAAAATCTTTCCATCCAATTATTCCAATGCACATATATCTGAGATGACTTTTCCATATGCCGGAGAGAAGCCTGGAAGCACAGCAGTGGCACCAAGTGCCACATCAAGATACTGAGAAGAAAAACGGAATAGAGGAGGGTTAGTAACAATTTAGAAATACTGCATTACTTTTATTTCTGTACAAATGACTAACAAACAGAGATACAGTATGTACAGCTAATCAGCAGCTCTAGTCAGGGTATGCTAGAATAAATATGTTAGGCGATAAACTAAAACAAACAGCCAAGACAATGGTGAATTTGCATCAAAACAAGTCTCTGACTGTCATTGAGTGGCCTGGCCACAACCTGGACTTAAACCCCATAGAACATCTGTGGAGAGATCTGAAGATGGCAGTTCACAGACGCTTCCCATCCACTCTAACCGAGTTTGAGAGGATCTACCAGGAAGAAAGGGATAAACTGCCCAAAAGCAAGTGAGCAAAGCTTGTGAGTATATACCCAAGAAGATGTAAATGCTGCCAAAGGAGCTTCTTATAAGTAATGAATTAAGTTGAATTTGAATATTTCTATGAATGAGAGATTTCAGTTTTCGATTTTTAATAAATGTGCAAACATTTCTGAAAACATGCTTTCACTTTGTCATTATAGGTTATTAAGTCTGGATTGATGGGCAAAAGTGGAAAATGTATCCATTTAAAATGAAATCTATTTCACAATAAAGCGTGTAGAACATGAAGGGGTCTGAAATATGACTATATTCCACTATTTATTTCAGAGGTAATATTTTTTGACATTAACTCATTCAATTATTTTTTTCAAAAAATTTTCAGGATTTATCCTGGCAGCATTGGATCAAAGAAAAAAAAAAGCCAGGAGCAAATTCAGCAGGAATTGCCAGTCCTCTGCTGTGAGCATTGAGGCACACAAGTAAAAATTAGACTTTTTACCATTTTAACAGAACCTTTTAAATGTTTTCTTGTCACTTTTCTTTCCTTAAACATTTTTGATTTGTTGGTCAATTAATTCAAATGACACCATTTAAGTTTACAGCAACTGGGCTTCCTAGAATTTTCCTTTTGCTCAAAGTCATGCATATTTTAACAAAAAAAGCTTGGCTATTGTTTTTATGACCAGACTGGAATTAGAATCTGAGTCCCTGGAATTGTGAAGTATGGGTTTAATCTCTTTATCCTCTTGAACAGGACAAGGAACAACTGACTCCTAGTTTGATCTACTGAAATGACATGTTTCATGTTTCATGTGAATCTGAAGCCCTTTCAGTGCAGACTTGTGTTTTCTAACTATTCTAATGCATTATGAAAGCCATAAGCCTAAAAGGTAGAAGACTCACTGAAATAGTAGATAGATAGATAGATAGATAGATAGAAGTTCTCTATGGAAAAATTTATTTTTCACCTAAGAAGTTTATATTTACTGTATATAAAATGTTATTTTCATTATATACAGTGGGTACGGAAAGTATTCAGACCCCCTTCAATTTTTCACTCTTTGTCATATTGCAGCCATTTGCTAAAATCATTTAAATTATTTTTTTCCCTCATTAATGTACACACTGCACCCCATATTGACAGACAAAAAAAAGAATTTTTGAAATTGTTGCAGATTTATTAAAAAAGAAAAACTGAAATATCACATGGTCCTAAGTATGCAGACCCTTTGCTCAGTATTTAGTAGAAGCACCCTTTTGAGCTAATACAGCCATGAGTCTTCTTGGGAAAGATGCAACAAGTTTTTCACTCCTGGATTTGGGGATCCTCTGCCATTCCTCCTTGCAGATCCTCTCCAGTTCTGTCAGGTTGGATGGTAAACGTTGGTGGACAGCCATTTTTAGGTCTCTCCAGAGATGCTCAATTGGGTTTAAGTCAGGGTAAACATTCGGCCCAGTCTGAGGTCCTTAGCACTCTGGAGAAGGTTTTTGTCCAGGATATCCCTGTACTTGGCCACATTCAACTTTCCCTCGATTGCAACCAGTCGTCCTGTCCCTGCAGCTGAAAAACACCCCCACAGCATGATGCTGCCACCACCATGCTTCACTGTGGGGACTGTATTGGACAAGTGATGAGCAGTGCCTGGTTGTCTCCAGTGCAAGACACATGACAGCCCGCATGGAGTTTGCTAAAAGACACCTGAAGGACTCTGAGATGGTGAGAAATAAGATTCTCTGGTCTGATGAGACCAAGATAGAACTTTTTGGCCTTAATTCTAAGCGGTATGTGTGGAGACAACCAGGCACTGCTCATCACTTGTCCAATACAGTCCCCACAGTGAAGCATGGTGGTGGCAGCATCATGCTGTGGGGGTGTTTTTCAGCTGCAGGGACAGGACGACTGGTTGCAATCGAGGGAAAGATGAATGCGGCCAAGTACAGGGATATCCTGGACAAAAACCTTCTCCAGAGTGCTAAGGACCTCAGACTGGGCCGAATGTTTACCTTCCAACAAGACAATGACCCTAAGCACACAGCTAAAATAACGAAGGAGTGGCTTCACAACAACTCTGTGACTGTTCTTGAATGGCCCAGCCAGAGCCCTGACTTAAACCCAATTGAGCATCTCTGGAGAGACCTAAAAATGGCTGTCCACCAACGTTTACCATCCAACCTGACAGAACTGGAGAGGATCTGCAAGGAGGAATGGCAGAGGATCCCCAAATCCAGGTGTGAAAAACTTGTTGCATCTTTCCCAAGAAGACTCATGGCTGTATTAGCTCAAAAGGGTGCTTCTACTAAATACTGAGCAAAGGGTCTGAATACTTAGGACCATGTGATATTTCAGTTTTTCTTTTTTAATAAATCTGCAACAATTTCAAAAATTCTTTTTTTTGTCTGTCAATATAGGGTGCAGTGTGTACATTAATGAGGGAAAAAATTAATTTAAATGATTTTAGCAAATGGCTGCAATATGACAAAGAGCGAAAAATTGAAGGGGGTCTGAATACTTTCCGTACCCACTGTATAATAGTAAAAATGTTTCTATTAGTTATTATTATTATTATATTATATAATATATATCATGTTATCCATATCATCAGCATCATCATTATTATTATTAAATTACAGCTTGTAATATCATTTATTCTAGTGGTCACTATGGTATTACACTCTTTACTGATCTGTAGCTTTGTGCAAAGCTTTTTAAGTATATCTGAAAAATGAAATATTTTGTGCAAGACCTTGCCTTGTCTCACACATCTTATGCACTTCTTCTAAGTGTAGAAAAATCTCTACTTTACCATTCCTGATTTTAAAGTCCCCATCATCATGTGTCTTTTGAGATTGTCAGATCAGTGGAAAAGAATCATAAAAGCCAATAATCAGTAAATGCATCAGTGGAGAGTTGCTAATAAAATCATACTGAGATGTGAATACATTTCCTTCTTTAGATGTACTTGTAAAGCCATCAAAAACAAAATAATCTCTTATGACTTTCAATGGGCTTAGGCTTTTCTCTTCCACTAAACTGGTTATAATGTTATGCTCCGTGGAATTCCAAGTATCTTGAAATAATTGTTTGGGTTATCCTCTTTTTACATAACATCTATCTATCTATGCATATTGGAAAATGTTTGCAAAAAATTACTATTCTAATTGAAGCTACTTTTCTCCTATTTGAGATAAATAAGCAATAATCTACGTGGAAATGTTGTTCTCCAATCATTTATTATGTCTGCCTTTAATCACTACTGCACTTTACTTCACATACCACTAATGATATTATGTTATCTAAGAATTCTCATTTTCCAAGTAATATCAAAACTGATGCTCCTATTTTAGTAACAGCTTGCTATTTCCTTTCATAATAATTGCGGTTACATTCACAAATAACATTTGTTCCAGATATGCATTTCTTCTTGGGGAAAGTTAAGCTTTAGATAATAATCTTGTTGCTATTTCATCTTTTCCTTATTAAGAAAATTTTTCATGGTGATGCAAGATATTAAAGCAGTTATTTTCTTTTGTTGTGTCATGTATCAGAAGGCACTGGCAAAAACGGGAGGACTGTCTATGCAGAAAGGATAATAATACATACTATGGCTTTCTTAAAGTTGAGGCCTTTAATGTTACAATGCATTTAGGTTGAATCACTTACATTTTTATCTAATGTAATATGAAAGTTTATCTTTGAAGCTATAAAAATGTAAAATTTATATTAGCCTCAGTCATCACTTATGCTGCAAGTGTAAAAATAAAACAAACAGAATGTATGGTAAACACTGCAGAGTTACCAAAAAATAATCTAACGGTTCCTCAATCCTGCTGATTTATAACAGAGCCTTTGGGAAATCTTAGAAATTCCGGAATGCAAAAAAATATACATGCATTGAGAATTACATAATTTTTTGTTAAAGTTACAATTAACAGAATACAGTTGCTCCTTATTTATATTTTATTTATCTATTTATTATTTTCTCTTTACTCTGTACACATCAAACTATAAATACAACACCAGTCCATGTCACTTGCAGAAGTTCTCAGATGATTCTACTCTTATGGGTTGTATTGATAAGAGGGATGAAACACAGTATAGGAGTCAGTTGGAGAACTTTGTTTCTGGGTGCAAACAGAACTGTCTGCATCTTAACATCAATAAAAGCAAGGAACTGCTTATCGACTTTTGACACAGCACAGAACCTCTATGTCCGGACACTATTCAAGGAGTGGATGTAGAGGTGATCAATTCCTACACATACTTGGAAATCCACATTAATAACAGGTTGGACTGGTCTCGGAACACAGAAGGACTATATAAGAAAGGGCAGAGCAGACTCTTTATTCCTTTGGACACTGCGGTCCTTTCATGTGGGAAGTGACATCTTTCACATCTTCTATAACTCTGAGATGGCCAGTGCAATTTTCTAATCTGTGTTGTGCTGGGCTGGCAACATCACTTCAAGAAAGGCCCTCCAAATCAACAAGATAATTAAAAGCACAGGCTCATTAATAGGATGCACTGTGGACACTCTGGAGGTCATAGCAAAGGAGCAGAATTAAAGCAAAACTGAGTGCCATTATGAACAATGCTGTACATCCTCTCTCTGACACACTGATACTGAGGGCTTTCAGCCAACAAATTATTCAGCAGAGGTGTGTAAAGAAATGCTACTGGGGCTCCTTTATGGCAACAGCAATATGCCTGCATAATGCCTCACTAGGACTGTGACTGCCAAGGCAGAACTTTTCTTTCTTCTGAATTATCTTGCTTTATAGTCATTCCAGTGTGTGTTCAGATTAAAGTGTGTGTATATCTATCTATCAAGGCATAAAATTTCAATTTGTGGATCATCTGATGCATGCCGTCATGTTCTGCTTGTTTTGTTCACACATTAAAAGAAACTGATAATTGCATACTACACTTTTTTATTGAATGTAAAATAATATGAGCAGGCATGTGTTGCATAATGCCTCATAGTTATTAACTATTGATACTTTAACATCCATTATTTTCTGAAGCCTATTTTTCCATTAGAGAGTAACACTGCTCTCTACCTTATCCTGGCAGCATTGTGTTTAAAGTAGAAGCCAACCCTGGACGTGGTGCTTGTTCAATGCATAGCACACTCAAACACACACTAGGACAATGTAAAGTCACTAATTCACCTTGTGGTGTGTGGCCAGCTAAATATTCCTGCCATCACCCCCAGGCTGCCAGGTGGAGCTCTCCCAACAGCGTGGATGTTCCCCGAATTCCAGCAGGGCCTCATGGACTTTGTAGTTTATATGCACAGCCCTGCTGGATACCATGGGGAACACCAGGAGTCGCTGTGGGGAGGCTGCCAGACTCTTACTTGCCCTATAACCCGGAGGTGCGTCATGATCACATGACAAGAGGAAACAACATGCTTCCGGGTTGAAGAAAGGAGCTTTTTATTCGACCCGCAAGTGTTCATGATCACATGGACAGAAGGGAGAAACACTTCCGGGTCAGGGACTATATAAAGGACTCTGGGAAACCAGTACGCTGAGCTGAGCTGGGAGGAAGGGTGGCGAAGTGTCTGGGAGTGTGGAGGATTGATTATTGATTATTGCATTGTTTATTGATTAGTTTATGAGTATTGTGGAGTGGAGGGTGCTTTGTGTACTATACTGTAGTACAATAAAGAAGTCTTGTACTTTTACCTGGTGTCTGGAGTCGAGTCAGAGGGTTCAAGAGGACGACAAGGGCCTCAAACTGCAACAACCTTTATGTGCACAGCTTTTGGATGTATCAGGAAACAAAAGGAAAACATCCAGATTCAACATAAACAGCGACCTGGAATAAAATGAAAAAGGCTGAAGCCAAGTCTAGAAGCGCTACCAATCCATTTCTGGGTACACCCACGCATGTACCCACACTTACTTATGCAGAACCAATTCAAAGTCATAAATTAACCTTAAATTCATGCTTTTGCAATGTGGAGAGAAAATCAAAGTTCCTAGAGAAAACGTGAGGTTGACTCAGCACAAACAGTGATGAAAGGCACTATAAATCACATGTCTGAGTCATTTATATTTAGGTGGAAAAGGAACATAAAAAGTTTTATTATTTTCAAACTGGTGACATTAGAGCCAGGAAAATGAAAGGATGAAGTATATAAAAAGCTTTTGTTTGAACAACTAAAAATCTTTTCTTATAATGATGTGTGGTTCCTCCAGCTTGAGAGAGAAGCCAAAAATAATGCAGCATCCTGGCTGATGTCCAGAAGGAAAGTAACTGTTGGGTCGAGTGGGGAGGGCAGAGAACGATGTGGAAGAATGACTTCGGGGATATGATTGACAGTAAGGGGAAGAAATGGAGTGGCAGAAAATGGAGGCAGGGATTTCTAGATGGTTCGAGGAACAGCTAAGAAGGTGGAGAGGGAGAGAGCAGGGGAGTTGAGTTGGGTAATTGAGGTGTGTTACAGAAGTGAAACTGGAGGTTTGTTTTTGGTCCATTAACTGCATCTCTCAGGGTCATAACAATGAGAGATTCATAGATAATTGTAAATAATTCAGGTTCAGAGTTCGTCATTTTGGTTTTACATTTGTGTATTTTTCTTTGACTGTTCCAGTAAACTGTTCTGCAATCCCTTCTTTGTCTTGCTGTATTTCTTTCTTTTCAAACCTCTCACGGTGAGGTCAATACAATATTATAGGCAAAATAAACAACTGGCAGTTCTGTATCTCTTATTAAAGCTAAGGTCTAATCTTTAACACACTATTGACTCTTTGAGAGTATAACCGGTACTTACAGTACATGAATGATAAAAATTACCTTTGAATAAAGCTCCCAAACCAGATAACCTTTTCATGTATAACAAGATTTATAAGAAATCAGTCATAAAAAGCAGCCCAAATCTAGATTGACTGAATATATATATATACATATATATATATATATATATATATATATATATATATATATATATATATATATATATATATATATATATATATGAATGATATATACAGTATTTCTGTAATGTAGCATGAATAAAACAGACAGAAAAAAGTGTGAGATGTTCTGCAGTCCTCCCAGCTTGGAGGCTCTATTAAACCAGAAAGATTGTAAACTTAAGAAGGATATCACTTCAAGTCTTGACAGTTGTGCTTCATTCAGCATGTCTTGGTAATGTGATGATTAACTTCCTCTATAGACAAATTTACAGTCAAAAGTAATGGAAGGGGACAAGACAAGACAGAGGAAGGTATGTGACATCAGTCTTCCTTAGGTGTGGCTTTTTCTGGCCTGGCATCAGAAGTAGAAATGTTACTGAGGCCAAAGTAGTATCCATTTTTCCAACCCTTCCTGTGTTCAATTAAATTGGTCCCCAGTTAGGCACTGATCAGACTCACACATTAGACAACACATATATAAGATAATAATAAACCCTTACTGCAACCAGGCTGGGTCAGCTCCAATCATTCAGATGTGTAAGGCAGAAACACTAGGAAATGAAATCTTGTACAGTAATAACAAACTTAACAAAGTAGACACATTTTAGTTTGTTATATGAAACTTTATTATTGGAGGTAGAGTTTAATATAGGAATAATATGGATACATATGCAGTGATTTTGAGGATTGAGTTTTGGGTGGTTGCTGCAGGGTTAATACCTTCTCCTATCTCCTTACTTGACCACCTTATGAGGCAGCTGCTATGCTGGACACCAAACAGACTCTCCTTCTAAACAGCTTCACGTCCTCTCATCCACCTTGCACCTCAGCTGGGCTCAGAAGCAACATCATATTCCTCACTTTGCCCAACTCTGTGAGATATTCCAAGTCTGGATGCATAAGTATGTTTTCTGGTGGCCACATACCCAGACCATTGACTTTAGCAGAGAAACATCTCGAAAGTGATTGCTAGATAATTGCTCTCTATTTGCATCCACTCATCCATACTCTGTCCTGGCTCATTTCATGTGAGTACTGTAGATTAAAATATACTCAGAAATGAAAATATGTATAGAAATGAACTTAATTGTAAAACATTGCATGTGTCTTCTGAAACATTGCTTTGTTAATGTTATTTTGCTCTTATTTAACTTGTGTATTTGTAATATTTAGAATTATATTTGCATATTATAATGTCAATTAAGGATAAGTTTGAATTGGTTGTATAAAAAAAGAAGCCTTTTTCTAACAGTAACTAATAAGACCTGCTGTTATACTTTATGGTTTTATAGACACCCCCCCCCCAACACACACACACACACACACTGATTTAGAGGTCTATATGCAACTGTTTTCACAAAGGTATTCACTATAATCCTGTGCAGACACTTCAACAGTATTGATTTAGTTTACATAAGCTCAGAGACAAGGATATCTTAGATCTTATTAACCTTTCCCCCAATAAGGAAGCCCAGAAAGGAGAGGTAAAATTTATAACCCTCTGGATCGGGGAGTGGGTCTTTAGAAACATGAGTGCTCCAGGAAGAAAGCATGGGTTGGAATGGGGACTGAGTCATGCTGAAGATCTGATATCATTGGAAAACACTACTCCCCAACTGGTTCAAGAGGTTTGTCGAGAAGCCACACAATTTCTTTAAATTCTGATGCAGAAGTTTAGTTTTTGTGTTTCTCTGCTGCTCCATTCATGCTGAAAGGCCATTCCATCCAAGCACCAAGACCAATCAACATGCTAAAACAGATGGCCACCTGATCAACATAGTAAAGTGTCTGAAGGGGAAAAATAGGGAAATCCTAGGACCACAACATGACAAAACACTGGACACATTATACCGACTAAAATATAATAATATAAGTACAAAACACCTGAAATAAATAAGCAATCATCAATAATATGTTTGGGATCTACAGCACATGCTATATCAATGATAGACAATGATTAAATTGTGTAAGAAAGTTGAGCAATGGCAGGACTCTAGCAGACTGATACTTTAATTTCTGCATGCACTGTAGCACATTTTATTATGTTATACAGGAGTTTCATTCTCATAGTATTCAAGAACATGGTGGTACAATATAATTTTGCATACTTCTATAACTTATAAATTAAGTTATTCTAAAATAAAAAAACTTGCCCCAATGAGTCATTAAAGGTCAATAAAGTCACCACTCAACCCAATGTGAAAAGGAAACGTGAATATGACTTTGGATCTAGGGAACTCCCAATTGGACACACAAACTCCAAAAAGACAGTGACGCCCCTAGGGATTTAATTAGGATCATTGTTGATTTTATCAAGTAGGCTGGCACAGTGCATACATGACGCTATCAGCACAATTGACTTATATGCGCCTCTGGCTATGGTATTAACAAGTAGCCCCTGAATTTCAATTGTTATTAATTTTTTTTCCTATAATTACAAAAAATACTATTTCTTAATAATTTAAATAACTGGCTCACTAAACGTTTTGTCTTTACCAGTGTATATTTAGTCAAGGCTAGTGCAAAATTGGAAGAGTAGAGATTGCAATTTAGGAAATATTACTGGATTCGAGTAACCAGGGGCCTCATGTATTATGTCGTGTGTAGAATACACACTATAACATGGCATACGGACAAAAATGGAAATGTGCTTACGCACAAAAAAAATCCAGATGCATACATCTGTGCGTATGCCAACTTCCATGTTCTTCCATTCCATGAATCCCGGTCAGCGTGAAAAGTAATGCACGTGCACCTGCCTGCTGTCCTGCCCCAGCTCCTCCCAGAATTACACCTCTTTGAATATGCAAATCAATATAAATAGCCCTTAAGCTCAGCCTTCTGTGAAAAGGCAATGGGAAATGTACGAGGGAAAATAGAAGAATTTCAGCGAATACCAAGTGGAGGCAAGGAAAAACATACTATTCGTTGGTTTAAACAGTGATATAATCAACAAAAGGAAGTTGATCGAGTGACATAGTGTGTCAGAGAAACTCGAAAGCTCAAGTTCACAAAGTCGCCCGAAATAAAAAAGAAGTTGTCACATATCAAAGTTGCTGTGAAAAGGAGAGTCATAGTCCACCGTCTGAGTGTCATATGAAAGCTTATTATGGTACAGAGAAAAAAAAGAGGCACAAAGTGGGGAAAAAAGCACGAAATGTCAACTTCAATCTCGAAATTTCCACCTTAATCACGTAGTTTATTTTGCCATTAAAGTAGAATATCATAAACTTCATCTTAAAATCGTTTAATTTACTAGTTTCTCAAATCCCATCATAACTAAAGTAGCACGTTAAATGCTTTGTTTTGTATTTGATCTTCTATATGCTCTATGTGTGTGAATCACTACGTGCTTCCGGGCCTTCTCTTCCTCCGACAGGACACAGAATCCATTACATTCATAATATTACAGCTCTCTGAATAATTAAAATACTGAGATGTATACGTGATATCATTTTCATGATGATAGGACTTAAAGCATGTTGTTAAACATGGGAACACGGTGGTGCAGTGATTGTTCATGTCTCACGCAAGATGCTTGCTGCGCCATGTGCGACCTTCGATGAAATACTTTATTGTAGCAGAACTGTCTCTTTCAAACGTACTAACCCCCAATTCCTGTCCTTACTTTTCTTTCTCCAAATACCCAATCGCCGCACAATCAGCTCTGTAATAGACATTAAGCCATCTGTAAGCTTAGAACACTGATTTTTTCAAAACTTTTAAGGAACATTGAAATATCTTTGTAGTACGTGTTTAATTATTCTATACATTCAGTGTCGCGCCAGACCCAGCAAGAATACAGTGCAAGGCAGGAACAATCTGTGAACGGAGCGCCAGATCCTTGCTAGCGTAGCGACACTGTGTTCTCACATGTTTAATTATTAACAATATAAATTATTTAAATGAAGTTAAAGTTTTATCTGTATAATATAATAAACATATTTTGCTGCATTTCATCTTAAAAATGATATTGTCATCATATGTAAATATGCGCTTTATAAAGTTGTGCAATATTATAACTGTATCACAAGTTTACAGTGAGGTAATTGTACTTCTAAGTACAAACAGTTCTACAAGGAGCACTTGATGGACTGATTGAGTGCGTTTATAGTTCTTGGGATGAAACTGTTTCTGAACCGTGAGGTCCATACAGGAAAGGCTGTGAAGCGTTTGCCGTGTTTGATCTAAAGAGAACATGCCGTAGAGCTGAGCGTAAATGGAGGAAAACTAAACTAACTATCCACTATGAAATATTAAAGGTTAAAATAACAGAATACAATAACACAGTCCATCTTGAGAGGTGCTGCTATTTCTCTAAGATTATAAATAACAATGCTAGTAACCCCAGAGTCATATTTTCGACGATTGATCGTCTGCTAAACCCAGGTAACTCAAAGGAATGGCTCCAAAGTACTTCCAGTAAAACCTATGAGGCTATTGCTGTAATTTTCAATCAAAAAATTACTGATATTAGAAATAACATAGTATATCTTCCCAACACTAAGGATCCTCTTAAACCCCAGTACTCTGTTACAAACAAATTAAATTCTTTCACCAGGATAGATTTACCTGATTTACATAAAGTAATTTCTCAACTGAAACCCTCTACCTGCGTCCTTAACCCAATACCAACAAGTTTTTTCAAAGAAGTATCAGGCGTGCTAATTGATAATATTCTTGACATAGTAAATTCGTCATTAGATACGGGGGTCTTCCCAGACTGTCTTAAGACTGCTGTAGTTAAACCCCTGCTGAAGAAAAATAATCTTGACCCCTCTGCTCTTGAAAATTTTAGACCCATCTCTAACCTGTCTTTCTTAAGTAAAATTCTAGAGAAGGCAGTCATTATGCAATTAAATGACCACCTCAATAAACATGCTATTCTTGATAAATTTCAGTCAGGTTTTAGAACAAATCACAGCACAGAAACTGCACTCGTTAAAGTAATAAATGACTTGCGGGTAAATGCACACAGAGGCCATTTATCTGTTCTCATCCTTCTAGATCTGAGTGCCGCATTTGACACCATTGATCACAATATTCTTAGAAATCACCTTAGTCAATGGGTGGGCCTCTCTGGCAGTGTCTTAAATTGGTTTGTATCCTACCTGGTAGGGTGGTAATTACAACTCAAAGACACATGATATCCTATATGGTGTTCCACAAGGCTCTATTCTGGGTCCACTGCTTTTTTCAATCTACATGGTTCCGTTAGGTCAGATTATCTCAGGGCACAACGTGAGCTACCACAGCTATGCTGATGACACACAGCTGTATTTATCAATAGCACCTGATGACCCCGATTCTTTTGATTCACTAACACAATGTCTTACTTGTATTTCTGAATGGATGAATAGTAATTTTATAAAGCTAAATAAAGAGAAAACTGAAATTTTAGTGATTGGCAATAGTGGATACAATGATGCTATTAGAAACAAACTGGTTGCATTAGGATTAAAAGTCAAGACGGAGGTAAAAAGCTTAGGGGTAACTGTTGACTGTAATCTGAATTTTAAATCGTATATTCATCAGACCACTAGGACAGCATTTTTTCACTTAAGAAACATAGCAAAAGTTAGACCTCTTATATCATTGAAAGATGCTGAAAAATTAGTTCACGCGTTTGTTTTCAGTCGACTAGATTACAGTAACGCACTCCTCTCAGGACTACCCAAAAAAGACATAAATCGTTTGCAACTAGTGCAGAATGCAGCTGCTAGAATCCTAACTAGGAAAAGAAAATCTGAGCACATTTCTCCAGTTTTGATGTCACTACACTGGTTACCTGTGTCATTCAGGATTGACTTTAAAATACTGCTTATGGTTTATAAAGCCTTAAATAATCTCGCTCCATCTTATATATCGGAATGTCTGACACCTTATATTCCAAATCGTAACCTTAGATCTTCAAATGAGTGTCTCCTTAGAATTCCAAGAGCAAAACTTAAAAGAAGTGGTGAGGCGGCCTTCTGCTCTTATGCACCTAAAATCTGGTATAGCCTGCCAATAGGAATTCGCCAAGCTAATACAGTGGAGCATTTTAAAAAACTGCTAAAAACACATTATTTTAACATGGCTTTCTCATAACTTCACTTTAATTTAATCCTGATACTCTGTATATCCAATTCATTATAATAACTATTCATGGTGGCTCTAAAATCTGTACTAACCCCTACTCTCTCTTCTGTTTCTTTTTCCGGTTTCTTTGTGGTGGCGCCACCACCATCTACTCAAAGCACCATGATGTTCCAACATTGATGGATTAAAAGCCGGAAGTCTGCATGACCATCATCATCAAGTCCTTCCGTGAGAACCTTAAATACAAAGAGGACCATTTCATTTTTGTTAGGTAGAATGCCCAGAGGGGGCTGGGCGGTCTCGTGGCCTGGAACCCCTGCAGATTTTATTTTTTTCTCCTGGAGTTTTTTTTTGTTTTTTATGTCCTCCCTGGCCATCGGACCTTACTCTTATTCTATGTTAACTAATGTTGTCTTATTTTAATTTCTTACTTTGTCTTTTATTTTTCTTTACTTTGAGCTACTTTTTTGTATGAAAATGTGCTATATAAATAAATGTTGTTGTTGTTGTTGTGTGAGAGCAGTTCAAATAGGCAGCATGGCTGAGGCAGCGTGTGCTTGATGCTGTATACCGATAATTCTCTGCTGTAGATCTGTGATTCCCCACTCAGATATAGTGATATAAATACTCCGAGTGGTGCAGTGAGAGTAATATGGAAAAAGATGATCTGCTGTGGCAACCCTTAATGGGAGCAGCTGAAAGAAGAAAAAGAAGGTGCAGTGAGAGTAACAACGCTAAACCAGTTATGGTATTTGGAATTCTTTGGCTATTCCCTGGACCATTATATTGCTGCAGGTTAATTACAATCAGATGCATTAAACTAATAAACAATATGCAGTTAGTTTCAGTGTATATGATAAAGCCACGTCAGGGATGTGGATCTAAAAAAGAAAGGGTAACCAGAAAGGAACAGTAGCACTGCTTTGATGCTGGGTGCCACCAGTCTGCAAAACCGAGCAGAGAACTTGCATACACCGGGGTTGGAGCTACCATGGAAATGTGCGTGGCTTTACACCAAGTTTAGGTTTTATACATCGCGATTTGAGTGTGGAAACATTCATACAAAACATTTTTGCATGTACGCACCGTGTATACATGAGGCCCCAGGTTTAAAAACGTACTTTTATGTTACATTATGTTATTTTTAAATGTGCTGAATAGTTACTCTCAAATAAAAAAAAAAACTGGGAAGAACAACACTAGATACTGAAGCTATAAAAGCAATACTACGCCATTACTAGGGTGACTAGTGGACACATTGAAATTTTTACTCAAGGGGTCACCTAACAGTGTAGAGTGCAAGACAATCCTTCCCCGGCCCCCCACGTAGGTTTGATTATGCTTAGATGCACACATTGTTTTAAAGACCCTTATACCTTTGGAGAAATTAGCAAACTAATAGAACATCAAGTGTCAGTGCAAAATCTTTTAGTGCAGGTACTCAAGCAGGAAGTCAAACCATGTTATTGGATTGTTAAAAAGTCAGACATTTTGCAGGTTTTTAGCAAAGCCTGCTGAATGGAGGATACGTCCTTGATTCGCCATACATCTGCATCTGGAAACCCTAGCCACTGCATAAGTTAAAAATGTATGTAACTTCTTCCTGATACCACACAAATGAGAACTATCATTAAAATTGGGCAAAAGGCAACTACTTTGTTTTTAAATTATGTTTTATGCTAAATTAATTTTACCATAAACCTTATTTAAGTGTCCAGATTGGGTGGATTCCTTTGCATGTAAAAATGTGCACACAGTACGAGTTGACTCTGGTGCTGTGGTTAGCACTGTTGTCTCACAACTCCTGGAGCACTTCTGCTATTGTCTGTGCACAGTTCACACTATGTTTATGTGGGGTTTTCCTTCCATATTCCATCAATAAGTTTGTATAATTGTTGACTGTAAATTAACCCTGCATGAGTGAGTGACTGTGATAAATTGTCACCTTATACAGGGTTGGTCCTGTCTTGCATCAGATTTTGCTAGGACTGACCCTGTTCCTTGTGACACTGAACTTGACTAAATGGTTTTGATATTGGATTGCTAGATAATTAGGTTAATCTTTCACATGGTGAGAGTCTAATGTACAATCATATTGAAAATATTCAGAAATGCTTGTTTTGGTTCGTTTTCTGTTGAATAAGTGTTTGTCTTATTTAATTTTAATGTTCTAATTCTGTTTTAATTGTTCATAAGTGTTCTTTAAGGCCATCAGAAGCTTGTTGCTATGAGACAAGACATGATTTGTTATATGTTATCATGAAAGGCACAGCCGTTTCAGACTTTCTTTGCCACATTGCTAGATAAATTGGCATCGAAATGCTAAAATTAAGAAAATGTGAGATACCAGTAAAATGAAAACATTTGCCAAGTTTATAACACCAAATGTCTTCACACTTCCACATAAATTTGTATTTAGTTATAGAACACCGAGCAGTTAAGCACATCTTTTATAAATGTGAAAAAAAAAATAGCGCAGAACAAACAAAATACAGAACGGCTGTCGTGTGAAAAAGAAGAAGTCATGCTGTACATACACTTTCCTTATATAATAAAATAAAAATAGATTTTCATTTTCAGCATAATTACATAATCAATGAGGAAAACTGCACATCTAAGAGACAAAATGGGATAAAACATTAATGAAAAAGGGTGGGATGGATTTATCACAAGCTCAATTATAATTAATCAAACATTAGAAAGTAATTCTTCTTATTCCTAGGTCAAACCCACTTTTTTTTTTTGCCAAAATTTTTTTTTAACTATCTGCAAAAAATTCTAAACTTGAAAAGGAATCAGTAATATATCATATGGGAAAACTGCAAAAAAACAAACAAAAAAAAACCACTTGAAACTAGAAAAGTTAATTTAAATAACTTTTCAATTAGTGCAGTGTCTTTTAAAGAACATTTTAATTTGAAATGAAGAGCAGAAATTGGAAGAGATGAAGCCATATATTTTTTGTTATAAATCCTTCTTAAACACAGATTTTTCACTATATTAAATATTCTGTACCGAAAGTATAAATACTGAATTTTTAAGCACTGATCTGAACAAATAGCACATATTCAATAATAACCCTATAAAATTCTTTTGGTGGAATTAGTACATTTATATCATAGATTGTCCAAACCACTACTAATGCAATTAATGTTGTGATTTATTTTTTTTAGAGTAGGGGGCTCCGCCCCCTGCTCGCTTTGCTCGCCCACCCCCGTGTTTGGTTTACCGGATATACAATTTAAAGAGATTGTTATTTTCATGGGAATTGTTAGATATGCATTATTTTCACTTTAACTTTAAAACTTGGCAGCACGGTGACGCAGTGGTAGCGCTGCTGCCTCGCAGTAAGGAGACCTGGGTTTGCTTCCTGGGTCTTCCCTGCGTGGAGTTTGCATGTTCTCCCCGTGTCTGCGTAGGTTTCCTCTGGGTGCTCCGGTTTCCTCCCACAGTCCAAAGAAATGCAGGTTAGGTGCATTGGCGATCCTAAATTGTCCATAGTGTGTGCTTGGTGTGTGTGTGCCCTGCAGTGGGCTGGCGCCCTGCCTTGCGCCCCAGTGTTGGCTGGGATTGGCTCCAGCAGACCCCCGTGACAATGTGTTAGGATATAGCGGGCTGGTGACTGACTTTAAAACTCGTGTAAAAACAATACTTGTCCTTTAATTCCGGCCCTGGGCGTGGTTAAATCTTTCTCACAGGACGTATAACGTTGCTTGTGTTGTGAAGGGGGGGAGGGCTGAACGCATGCTAAGGAGATGCCGTCGGATCAGCTGCTGTCCATTCTGCTGCGTGTTCTGTTTGTCTCGCTGCATGTTGATCATTTAAAAGCATGTACAGCAGCTGTCCTTTTGCCACTTCATGTCTCTGCCACTCGCGTTGTTTTGGGGGGGCTGAACGCACACTAAGGAGTTTCAGTTGGATCATCTGCTGGCTTGTTGCTGCTGGCGAGTTGTGTTTTCTGCTTGTCATGCTGTGTGTCGATCAATTCAAAGCTATAATGATAGTATGGCGCCCATCGTGGCTGATGAATTTGCTTTGCTCTCCCGACTTCAGCGTGTTTTTGTTTTTGTGTTTGTGATACCATGCCTTTTAAACTTACAACTAGCTTGTGCAGTATTGCGATACAATCGTGAGAAACTTTTGGACATTCGCAGAGCCCACATTGTGCCGAAAACTAGCCTGCTAGATTTGGATTCCTTCCTGCAGCTGGACTTAACTAACATCAGCCGGGAAGAGACAGTAGCCTCGTCTTCGCGTAAGCGGCATAGCCGACACTCAGTACGCCCGAAGCAGAGGCGAGGAAAAAGAGGTGGGCTACACACCAGGATAAAGGCAAGGGCTACAAAGCCACCGCTGCCTAGCCTGTTTCTAGCTAATGTCCGCTCACTTGTAAACAAGATGGATGAGCTAAGCAACCACCCAGCGAGAGATAAGGGATTGTTGTGCTCTTATGTTCACAGAAACCTGGCTCTCAGACTGTAAACCAGACTTGGCGCTGTAGCTGCACACATATTCCTTGCACCGCAGAGACCATACATCAGACTTGAGGAAGAACAGAGGAGGAGGGTTTGCTTGTACGTGAACAACAAATAGTGTGCGGATGTTCAGGTAGTCGAAAAATTCTGTTTTGCTGATATTGAACTGTTAATGGCGAAATGCAGACCTTTTTACCTTCTGAGGGAGTTCAGCTGTATCAGTATTCAGTTCAGAGTATCTGCTGTCTGTTTACATTCCACTGCAGGTGGACTGCGTAACTGCACTTGGGGAGCTGCACCACCACCCTGATGCTGTTTTCATTGTGGCCATTGATTTCAATCACTGCAACCTGAGGAACGTCCTACCCAAATATCACCAGTATGTATCTTTTCCAACAAGGGACTGTAACATTCTCGTCCAAGTTTACAGCAACGTGAAGGATGCCTACAGAGCAGTGCCACACCCCCATTTTGGTTAGTCAGGCCATCTGTCAGTTTTCCTGTATCCAGCCTACAGACAACTCCTCAAGAGAGCTCCACCAGTAAATAAAACAATCAGGATATGGAATGAAGATATTGAGCAAACTCTTCAGGACTGCTTTGAGAGTACTAACTGGGGTGTTTTTAGAACTGCCTCTCCGAGGGAAGACTCCACAGTTGACTTGGAGGAGTATGCTGCTGCTGTAACTGGGTATATCAGCACATGTGCTGACATTATCGTTCCCACAAAACGCTGTAGGCTCTATCCTAATAATAACCCGTGGATTAATGGGGAGGTGCGGTCTATGCTGCGTGCCCGCTCTGCTGCATTTGTCTCTGGTGATGAAGATAACTATAAAAGGACCAGATATGACTTGCATAAATCTATCAAACAAGCCAAGAGACAGTACAAACTGAAGGTGGAGGATTATTATATCACTCCGGAATCCCGGCACATGTGGCAAGGATTGCAGCATATTACTGACTATAAACAGAGGACACTGCGGGCTACAGCAAGCCACGCCACACCGCCAGATGAGCTTAATGAGTATCATGCTCATTTCGAGGAGCTTAACACGCTTTGCCATGGGGGGCCGCCAGTCACTGGAGGCACATATGATGCACCATTGTCAGTAACACCAGTGGAGGTGCGTCAGGTCCTGAGTCAAATCAACCCCTGTAATGCAGCAGGCCCTGACTCCTTCCTGGGGGTTTGTGACGATGTGGGTTCTGCTGCAGGCTCCCATCCGACTTCGGGAAGCTCTTGAACCTGACACCGTCGGTAATGTCACAGATGAGCTTGGCAGTGAGGCATAACAATGAAACAAGGGGATGGTGCAAAAAGTGCAAAGTGCTTTTATTAAAACACCAACAAAACAACAATCCAAAAACAAAGTGTCCAAATTAAATAAAGTGCAGTGCTTTTCAAAATCTTCCTTAAATAAACAATCCATTAAAACAGAAGTGAAGTGGAGGTTAAACAAAAACAATAAATGAATCCTTTAAAACGAGGTTAAAACAATGGCATGAAGCAGTCCTTTAGAAACACAAAGCCCGGTGTCTTCTTTTACCTGGCAACTCCCATGCTTCTCCCATCGGGTTTCGCAACAGGAGAGTTGCCCTACCTGCAGCTGGCCTTCTTCCCACTTGACTGATCTGGAGGCTTCCCGATCCCTGATTTCGGTTGCGCTCCCTTCAGACCTAGACTTGGTTTTTCCCCAGTGGCCAGGACGCTCACGTTGGGGACTCCATCACCCAAGCCTCCTGACTCCCGCTGTCTACCACGGAAAGCCATCCTTCTGTTGGTCACTCCCGCTCCTCACAATTCTCAGCGGGAGCGACCACTACCAACTGCCCTCTGTGTTGGCCAAACACCCTGCTAGGGCTCACTGTCCAGCTGCCTATGAGCACTCACTCCCTCTCTCTCTTTCTCCCTCTCATTCACGCACCGGCTTTCTCCACACTGCTTCCTGCTTTCTGCTTTCTTCCTCTGCAGCCTCCGTCTTTCTTTTCTTTGATTTTTCCTCCCATACTAGCCGCCTCGCACTTCTATATATTACGGGGACGTGGATCAGCTGTGGCAATCAACAGCTCCCGGGAACAATTACGGATGCGGACGACTCCTCACCTGTGCACTTAAGTGAGAATCGCCCATATCAACGAATCACCCCGGGAACCCATCCGCCACACTTACCACTCCCCCTCTCTAAGCCGCGAGTGCGTTGATTATTTATTTAAAACTGGCCCTTTTGACATGAACTGTGGACCTGCTATACCGCAGGTGTACACACAGGGTCTGCTCATCGGAGTTGACCAGGGTCCTCACGGACATATTCAGTCTTTCCCTGGCACAGGCATTGTGCCCTCCTGCTTCAAGACCACTACCATCGTGTCCCTTTCAAAGAAATCCTAGGTGAGCTGTCTAAATGACTTTCGTCCCATTGCACTCACCCCTATTGTGATGAAATGCTTTGAGAGACTAGTCATGGCTCACATTCAGAAGTCAATTCCAGCAACCCTTGACCCCCTACAGTATGCTTACTGCTGAAATCAGTCCACTGATGATGCAGTCAATGCTGTCATCCACACAATCCTCACACATCTGGAGAAAAGGGACACATATGTAAGAATGCTGTTTATTGACTATAGCTCAGTGTTCAATACGATTGTCCCATGGAAACTGTGCAATAAACTTGTCATCCTTGGACTGACATCATCCCTCTGCAGCTGGGTGCTGAATTTCCTTACAGACAGACCCCAGTCAGTCAGAGTGGGAAACCAAACATCAGGTACAAGAATAATCAGCACTGACTGCCCCCAAGGCTGTGTGCTGAGTCCACTGCTCTACACCCTGTTTACCTATGACTGTGTGGCCTCTCAGAACAACACCAGCATCATTAAATTTGCTGATGACACTACAGTCATAAGGCTGATTACTGGGGGGGTGGAGGCAGAATATAGGACAGAGGTGGCAGGACTCGTGGCCTGGTGTCAGGAAAACAACCTCTCCCTGAATACAGATAAAACCAAGGAGATGATTATCGACCCAAGGAAGAGGAAGCTACAGCACACTCCCATTTACATAGGTGAGGCTGAGGTGGAGAGAGTAAAAATCTTCAAATTCCTTGGAACCCATATCAGCGAGGACCTGACTTGGTCTTATAATACACAATAACTCATTAACCAAGCACACAAAAGACTGTTCCTTCTGAGGAAGTTGAAGAAATTTGGCATGCCAACCAAAATTCTCACCAATTTCTACAGGGATAAAGAGAGTTTTATCACCTGCTCTATTATTGTATGGCACGGTAACTGCTCCTTGCAGGAAAAGAAGGTACTCCAGTGTGTAATTAAAACTGCACAGCACATCTCTGGAGAAACCTTCTCCTCCCTACAGGACATCTACACTGGTAGGGTCATCAGGAGGGCATGCAGCATGATAAAAGACAATACTCATCCTCAACACACGCTTTCACTTTGCTTCCTTCAGGGAGGCGCTACAGGAGTGTGAAATCACGCACCACAAGACAGACGCATAGTTTCTTTCCACAAGCAATCAGACTCCTCAACAATGCTAAAAGTTAAAGTCAATCCAAACCACAACTCATAGCCTCATAAATTGTACTGACTGCTGCGGTATGTCATCAGGCACTGTGCACCTTATTTTGTAATCTTATAATTGTAATTGCTATTTGTTTTTATACTTCTTTTGTCTTCCTGTCTTATATTATGAAGGTGAGCAAACAAAGTAAGAATTTCATTACATGGTTTTAACACGTGTTTTTACTGTGTATATGACAATAAATGTTCTTGTATCTTGTATCTGTATAGCAGCTGTCCTTTTGCCACATTCGTGTCTCTGCTGCTTGCGTTGTAAATGGGGGGGGCTGAATGCATGCTAAGGAGAAGCGGTCGGATCATCTGCTGGCTTGGTGCTGCTGCTGCTGGCGAGCTGCGTGTTCTGCCTGTCGCTTGTTGTTGTTTTAAGAGCTGGGAGCACATGATGTCTATCTGCCAAAAGCATTCCAATAACTGCTTCGTTAGATGTCCGTGAACTTGTTTTAAATGTTGTCTCACTGCCTTGTCTCACGTGACATTAAAGTGTCTCACGCAGGACGTCAAATTGTCTTCCGAGAAGGTCACATCTTGTCTCCCTAGTCTCCCTCCCAAGATTTTTTTTTATAATAGATAATAATAATAATAGATAATAACAAAAGTAAAGTTGAGCAATTTCTTTTTATCAAATGTCTTGCTTTGGTTTTAAAAGTATTTTTTCTTCTGTTTTCTCTATATTGTACACCTACTTGTTTGAATACATTGTTGGTTCCTGAGCAGGCTTACAACCATTGTAGTACTTGGTCTATGGTGTAAGAGCAGTTATCTGTAAATTAACCTGAGACTTGTCTACCCAGGGGTCTGTGTGTATCCCGAGGTCCCCCTGTTGTGTGGTAGTCTACCCATTGTTGATCGGCAAAATTCACCAAATCGCTGTTCACAGCGAACATGCTGTTTTCACCAGTGACCTTGTCTGCTGAATATTTTCCTCGAAATTCAAAATGGAACCAGTCTAAATGAACTTTTTTTTCCCAGTGCCCCATAGTGCTTTGTTAGACCAGCGTGACATCATCAATTTGTAGCAGCCAATATTGGATGGGACAGCCGCCCCAGTATATAACACTGATTCTAGTAGTGGCCTAAAAATTAGTGGAAGACTTGCAAATATATTTCATCACAAAACACACGTGCAAAAAGAAACTAGAAATGTGTTGGTGTTTTTTTATGGGCTTTTATGTGACCTGCGTGTAATACATGAGCCTACCGCTTTAATAGCATTACCCAGAGATATGCAGTTGATGCCGACAGGAAGGAGTGAAAAATCCACATGCTTGAGTGATGTGCTTATTTGGTAGCAGTGGCAGTGAATGGGGAGAACGTCAGAGGGAAAAAACAAACTTCATTTGTTTGAGGTGAGTACCTGCTAATTAACCTGTGTGTGTGTTGGGGTAAGCCTAAATTCATGCTTCCTGTCTGCCAATGTCTACAAGAAATTTTACATTTCTGATATTTAATTCTGCTATTTTTTTCTCAGGGAGTAAAGGTTCTGCAATGGCTAGTACTCCTAAATCACAGCTCAGCTGTCGGGGATACTTAAAAGACCACTGCACTATTATAATCCACTCAAAACTAGTGCAGTTTCTCCTTACCCACTGACTTTAATACATTTTGTTGAGTTAAGTGAAGTTCCCAAACATTTCTGCGATTTCGCTGAACTCAAAGTGAAGCAAAGTTATTGGGGTTCATGCATTGCTGTTGTTGATGCATTTACAGATTATGTTGTGAGGGAGAATCCTCTGATGTTTGTGCTGGTTCTCACCTTTCCCACACCTCTTGTCTTTCTGGCATATCATAGGAGACAAAGACATGGCAAAATAAAGTTAAAACAATCAACACAGCAAAAACAGGCCTGCATCTCTAAGCTTTGTGTTGCTAAAAATAAATTACCGGTAATTTAAAACATAACATCTCTCAATTGGGCTTGTATAAAAATTTGATCTAAAACTCTGTAAATATTGTTCACCACCATCTATAATTAGATTGATTATACTCTTCACATTTGCTGCACATTTCATATTTCCATGGAAGGTCTCTCACAAAACAGGTAGAATTTACACAGACTGAGAAGGAGAAACAAAGTAAAAAAACTAATAAAAGCTGTATAATTCAGAATTTTTTGATGAAATTGATTCTCTGATCACAGAAAAAAATAATTAAAGGATAAAAATGCCACAATAGACTTAAAAGCTCCTTTTAAAAGAAAATTAATTTCCAGTAATTAGGAAAAACGCTTAATGGAGGAGCTGCGTTTTTAGTGTACCGGCTCAGGTACTTTTTCTGAAGGCTGTCCCAATATACAGATTAAAGTGGGTGTTTACAGTCAAATGTGTTTAGAAACACCCCATTATGTCCTAAAATGTGTATTATCCGGTGCTGGATCATCTTTTTTTGGAGGTTATTGAATTTAATATGGACCCATTAAAATATAAAAATCAAGTTCCTTGAATTGACAGAAATCCTACTTGGGAGGGTATTTTGGAATTTACCTCAGGTAGGGTCATTGAATTTTGACGAAATTGCATTGTTTGTCATCCAGAGCAACTTGCATTGTCTAATATTGGGTTATTCCTGGGTTGATAGGCAAAATTCTAAATTTAATTAGGCACATGCAAATTAGAAGAATGGCTTCTGCTTGTCATAGTTGTTTGTATAAACATCACCAGTTTTGCCTGGTATTACTATGGAGACTGTAAAGCCACAATTTATAAATCTTATTAAGGCTTTTAGTGGAAGAAATCTTTATGATTATTATTATTATGATCATGATTGTTATTGACCTACCTGGAGCACCAATACCAAAGGGGAAATTATATGCATTGTATAAATCCAAGTCTAAGGCTATGGAAGAATACATACAAGAAAACCTGCAAAGTAATTTCATTAGAAGGTCCAGTAGTCTAGTCTGAATTGAACTTTTTTGTTCAGAAAAATGGTGGCTTCCTTTGTCTGTGATTACCAAGAAGGAAACAAAAGTACCATAAAAAGTAATCATTGTTTACCCCATTGTTAAAAAATGTACTGACTGCACTGGATAACAGTAGCTTTTTAAGAAAAGAGAACCAGGAGAATAATAATAATAATAGTACATTTTATTTATATAACAATAAAACAAGCAAAGGACAAAGTCCAGAGGCCTATAATTTATTGTCAAATACAAAATATGATCCATAAAGAATTTGTTTCCAAAAATAATCAGAATCTTGAGAACTGAACATGACAATCCACAAAGGTAGACAACCAAGAAAGTGCATGACGCTGATCTTTATACTATCACGGTGATGATGTCACACATGGACACCCTGCCTAGCAATGCCATAGCAACCTTCAAAGCAACCATCTCAAAATTATAAGATGCCATTTATAAAATGGTGTACTTGTTTTTTGTACCATCAATGGTACATTTACAGGATGTCAAAAGTAAAAATACTTCTTTTTTCTCAAATGTGTATTTTTTAATGTTCAAAATGTGAAATCATTTGTTTAAATGTCAAATAATTAACTTAAATGGTAAATGCTCCTGCTAAATATCCCACTTAAATGGTTTAATATCATATTTAAATGCTAAATATCCAAAATCATTGATAAATCTCTAAATGTTAAATATCCATTTTAAATGGTAAATATATTTGATAATGCTAAATGTCCAATTTAGATGCTAAATATTCAATTTAAATACTTAATGCCCAACTTAAATGCAAAATTGCCAACTTAAATGTTTAAAAGCCACACTTAAATGCTAAATATCCAAATTAAATGGTTATATGCCACACTTAAATGCTATATATCCAACTTATATGGTTAAATGTCAACATGTTAATGGACAAATAGCCAACCTAAATGCTAAATGTCCAACTTAAATGGTAAATGTCCCACTTAAATGGTCAAATATCACACTGTAATACAGTAATCCCTCCTCCATCGCGGGGGTTGCGTTCCAGAGCCACCCGCGAAATAGGAAAATCCGCGAAGTAGAAACCATATGTTTATATGGTTATTTTTATATTGTCATGCTTGGGTCACAGATTTGCGCAGAAACACAGGAGGTTGTAGAGAGACAGGAACGTTATTCAAACACTGCAAACAAACATTTGTCTCTTTTTCAAAAGTTTAAACTGTGCTCCATGACAAGACAGAGATGACAGTTCTGTCTCACAATTAAAAGAATGCAAACATATCTTCCTTTTCAAAGGAGTGCAAAGCAAGCAGTCAAAAAAAAAATCAATAGGGCTTTTTGGCTTTTAAGTATGCGAAGCACCGCCGGTACAAAGCTGTTGAAGGCGGCAGTTCACACCCCCTCTGTCAGGAGCAGGAAGAGACAGAGAGAGAGCCACAGAAAAACAAAGTCAAAAATCAATACGTGCCCTTTGAGCTTTTAAGTATGCGAAGCACTGTGCAGCATGTCCTTCAGGAAGCAGCTGCACACAGCCCCCCTGCTCACACCCCCCTACGTCAGCGCAAGAGAGAGAGAGAGAGAGAGAGAGAGAGAAAGTAAGTTGGGTAGTTTCTCAGCCATCTGCCAATAGCGTCCCTTGTATGAAATCAACTGGGCAAACCAACTGAGGAAGCATGTGCCAGAAATTAAAAGACCCATTGTCCGCAGAAACCCGCGAAGCAGCGAAAAATCCGCGATATATATTTAAATATGCTTACATATAAAATCCGCGATGGAGTGAAGCCGCGAAAGGCGAAGCGCGATATAGCGAGGGATCACTGTACTACATATCCAACTTTAATTGTTAAATGTTAAGGCTAAATGTCTGACTTAAATGCTAAATGTACAATTTAAACACTGAATGTCCAACTTAAATGATTAATTGACACATGTGAAGCATTTTAGTTGGATATTTTATCATTTTTGTCCAAGTAAAACACTAAATGTCCAACGTAAATGGTAAATGTTTGAGTTAAATGGTTAAATGCTAAATTTCCAACTGTAATTGTTAAATATCATTGATAAGTGCTAACTGTCCAATTTACATGCTATATGTTGAATTTAATTGCTAAAAATCCAATTTAAATTTAAATTACCCACTTAAATGCTAAATGTCCAACTGTTATACTAAATGACCAAATTAAATGGTTAAATGTACACTTAAATGCTAAATATCCAACTTAAAAGCTAAATGTCCAACTTAAATGGTTAAATGTTGCATCTTAAGTCTGTATATAACAGCCATTATTATAAACCTGTTGCTCCACTTCCACCCACTAAGGTGAATGGAGAACAGGAGTTTTTTGATGCAAGATTTTGAAGACGTAGTTCTAAAGTCTTTATTTGGTGCACTAGTATGAATATGGTGATATTCACCTCCTAAGATGCTATACAATTTCATTTTTGTTTTCCTAATAAACCAGACAGACACATTTGAAATCTGCACCTTAGTTAGGAGGGTTGTATATTGATGTTACAACTTTTTTTAAGATTCCCCTTTAGTTTTGCAAAACTCTTTCAGGCCTTTAGTAAACCATGGCACATTGTTCTTGTATTTGAGTATTGAATTTATTGGAATTGTACCACATTGTACAAAAATATAGTTGGGGTACCAGCCAGGTCACCCTGTTTAGTAACACTAAAAAGATGGTCGTTAGAGCCCAAACAACAGATGTAAATATTTGGATTTTCACTATACTGTACAAATGTAACAATGTTAGAACTCTGCTCTTCTTGCTCTTCAGGTAAGAATGTGATGCCACCTTCGGTGAACATCTCTTTTTTATGTCATTGGGGCTGGATGGGGGTGAGCCTTCTCAGGACTTTGTGGTCGTGGCTAGGTGTCTTCCTTGGGTGATGGTTTGATGCTGCTGAAAAAGAACAACATGCTATTAGAGTCAAGATCCATCTCATCACAGGTTGGTACTGCTCACCTCCTTAAAGCTCAGAAAGTGGTCCCCAGTGTGACAGAATGCAGTTTTCCTTGCAGAAGCTGATATAAGATGTAATTCCAATAAAATATAATCATCTGTCTCAACACACACATCTCTGAATATCACAAACAAAGTGCCCCTATATCTATTAGGGGGATGGTACTGTAGGTTCTTAAAAGTTGCATTAAAATTGCAACTTAGCATGTATAAACTGAACATTTCACCTCAATATAACTAGGTAAAGAAATGCACTTAGCTGTTTTTCTTTTTAATGCTAATCACTTACACTGTGCAGCAGGAAGAGCTAAAATGCCCATTTGAAAACAGATGACAGCAGCAAAGAATTCATTTTTTGAAGTCTATGGTTTTCTTTAGCCAATTTTATTAAACAGTAGATGCTGTAAGCTAGGAAGTGAGGAGAGGAAAGAAGCTGAAAAAAGGCAGACATGGGGTTGCTTTCTGTGTATTATCTTCTGGTATGCTTCCACAATATTCCAAATTGTATTTATATTTTATAGCTTTTCACAGTTCTTATTTGAATGGTTAATTTTGAGGCAAAGGGCACACATACAAAAAAGATGAATATTAATTTGGAGAAATGAATGAAACATTAATTCATGCTAATGGTAAAAGTATTTTGATTCTTTATCCACAGGACCTAAATCCTTCCCCCCTACTGTAGTCTCACTACATTTTATAACCTTAAATTGTTTCTACGCCCAATCTCATGTTGGCTTTTTAAAATATATTGGTTTGTAGCCATTGTTAAGGTTTTGGTTAAATCCTGTCTCTCTTTTGTTTTTCTCTGTGTATATCATTTGCGCTCACCTCCTTGTTTCTATTTTGTTTCTCATTTTAAGGTGGCTTACCCTTAATTACATCTATTCTCTGATGTACTTCTTGTGATGAATAGCATCTTGTCCTCAAGAGACAAAAAAAAGATACCAAATGTTGTGCCTGTGAAATCGTACTGTAATGAGCACCAAGATGAAAAGACCTAGAAAAAAAACTGAATGACAGTTAAGCCTGATAATGGGCATGTTTATTTAACAATGAGTTATTCTCAGCCATACTCTCAGAAGAATCATCTTCCTGCTGTTATGGCCACAAGGAACGCCTCATAAACTAACAGTTACCAAAACTAGCCACAGCTATTCTGGTGCTGTTTCTGAAGTCATGTTCATGCTTCAAGTGCTCTTGATTGTCTTCCAGAATCGCATGGCATGTCTCTCTCACTGTGATTATCCCCTATCTTCCCCGAAACTTTACTTATCCATTGCCTCAGGAGTCTCTGCCTGTCTTCTTGAACCTTCTTAGGCTTGTAAAGTGTAGTGTGTTTTTCATGGAATTCAGAGCTCAACGTACCTATGTCGGATTTCATTGTCAATCACCCATTCAGCCCCACATATCTTCAGGGTAACTTGCTGGCTACTGCAGTACGTTTGTGTCTTGTGAATATGTAATAATGCCTCAATAGTGTGAAAAATACAAAAGCGTCACAAAAAACTGATGCAGAACAACTTTTCCACCATGTACTTCATGAACTGCACGGGGATGTTGGTATATGGGAGGCTTCAAGTATCAACTATACCATTTATGATTTTTTACAGTGTACTGTATACAGAGCCCTCCACAAAATTTGGGACAAAGACACATTTTTCCTTGATATGCACTTCTGCTCCAGAATACAAATCAAACAGTTCACACAAGATTAAAGTGCACATTGCAGACTTTCATTTAAGACTATTTGCATACATTTCAGTCACAACATATTGAAATGACAACACATGTTATACATGGGCTCCACTCATTTCAGGGCACCATAATGTTTGGGACATAGCAATGGTCAGGATTTAATATTGATCATTAGTGATCAAGCTTTACTCTCAGTGAATTTGGCGCATTCGTGTTTGCCCTTGTTCATCTAATTACTTACTGATAATTCATCCAGTTTGGAGGAACTTTTTTCTCCAGTGCCCCATAATGGTTAGCGATGCCAGCGCTGCAACCCCTGGGTATATAATATGGAACTTAGTTAGTGGTAGAGCAGATAAGTAAATCATGCAGGTTCTCAAAATTTTTTTTTTTAAAAACACTAGGGTTCTTCGCCCCCTGCTCGCTTTGCTCGCCAACCCCTGTGTTTGGTTTTCCGGATACACACTTTTATGATTTTTTTTTTGAATTGTTGCTATTTCACTTTTATTTCAGAACTTTGGTAAAAGCAATATTTGGAATCTTTCGAGTTCCAACATGCTGAATCTTTTAAATGAGGTCCGTGAGACATAATTCAGGATAGGTTTCTCTGTTTGGAATTTCAGCAGAGACAAAGCGATCTACATCATCAGCAGTTATTTTTTTTTGCAAAGTAACCAATAAATGCATGTGAGGTAAACCCAGTTTTTGAAATTCTCTGACTTAAACTTCAAAGCCTTACAATAATTACATACTTCTGACATATCACCTATGTCCATATATTCGATCTCTATTTGCCTTTTCGTTATTTCTCTGAGTAATAATTTCTCTTTGTTTGCGGTAATGCAATGTTTACTTTCTTTGTTTTGACACTTTCGTTTTTTTCTGCTTTCATATTCTATATCTTGCTCTGCATGTGTTTTGCGCCTACGTTTTTTTTGAGGCTTTTGAATTCCACTGTTTTCATTATCTATAACCTGCTCTGCATGTGTTTGGCCCCCTTGTTTTTTAACCTCTTTATGACGTTTTACTTTGTTTTCTACTCTTTATCTTCTATTTCTGACCTCGCTTTGTCCTGCTTTCTTTTCAATGACACCTGGTCCGTGGTGATTATTTTCCCTTTTTTTGAGTAATAATTTCCATTTGTTTGCGCTACTGCGATCTTTACTTTCTTTTTTTATACTTTCTAATTTTCCTGCTTTCATATTCTTTAACTTTCTCTACATGTGTATCACGCCAACATTTTTTTTTTTTGAGCCTTTCAAATTCCACTGCTTTCATAATGTCTAATCTGCTCTGCATGTGTATAGCACCAACATTTTTGAACATCTTTATGAAGTTATACTTTGTCTTTTAATTCTGAGTCCAGTTGGATGTGTTTTTTTTCAATTCCACTTGTTCCGGGCTGATAATTACTTTCCTTATTTTCTGAATTTGCACCTAGATTATTCTTTTTCTTTTTTGCATTTTTTTTCTCTCCAACGTTTTTGAGTCTCTTTTCTCCGCGCTGCTCTTTCATCTTCACTTAGTCTTCAACGTTTCATCTATAACGTGTTGTCATATGCTTTATATGCACTGAGAGCCCTGGATCTGTGTGTGCTCAAAGCCTTTGCACGACTAAGTGTTTTGCTGCCCTTCATCTTATTTGATATTGGTTGTAAGTAGGGCCTGTCTTGCAAGGGTCTCATGTTCTACGTTCCCGCGAGACGGTCCTGGGTCAATCTCTTGGCTCAAAGTCTCGTGATTAGGGTCCCCGCGAGACGCTCTGTGGCCAATCTCTTTCGTCTCGTGGGTCTTTTAAGCGTCTTCCGTGATCTTCACATGAAGATCATGTCTCGTCTCCCTAGTCTTTCTCTCCCAGGATTTTTTTTTTATAATAGAGAAATATATACTATAAATAATGAGTTGTCTTTGCTTGTCACCAATTATTCTATGTCAGTATAAGAGAACAATACAAGCAATGCAAGCATAGTTAGCCACGTGGAGATAAAAAACAAACCTTGAAGGAGCCTGACGCCTGTCCAAAACACAGGAGATTCAATGAACTAATGATAATAATAATGAAAGATTTATTACTATTTACAAAACGTTTCAATCTTTTTGATAGAAGAAAATGTGCAAAGCATCAGCACTGACAGTTTGGAGATCCTTCAGCATGACTTAAAAAAATACAATGAGCTCCCAGCTTCAATCAGGACATGGCACTTTGAATTTTGTGTTTATAAAAGATCTAATTATTTTTTCTGACTTTTGCCTACAATTTCACCATTTCCACTTTGTTTTGATGAAATATGTGATTGTGTGTCTGACTGTGTTCTTTCATTTTTGACCAAACAGAGGCATGGTGGTGCAGTGGTTGACACTGCTGCTGCACTGCTCAGGTCAAGTTTTGGCCAAAATAATCAGTCTAGTAGAGTTGTCAAGCATTTCCCTAGCCCTCAGATGATTGCAGCATTATAATTCAATCAAATCTAGTTCAGTTAGTCCTTTCCCATTGACTTCAATGCATTTTGCCAAGTTTGGTGATATTCGTGAATACTTCTGTGACTTCTCCGAACTCAAGGTAAAGCAAACACAGTGGAGTTTGTTCATCAATAGTTTGTATATTAAACCAGTCATATTTAGTACTTTTTTGCATATCCCTTGCATACAATAACTGCTTGAAGTTTGTGATTCATAGACATCACCAGGTGATGACTATCTTCTCTGGTGATCTTCAGATCTTCAGCTCCTGCTTTTTTTAGGGACTTCAGTATATGGAAGGCATGCTCAATAAGATTTAAATCAGGTGACTGGCTTGGCCATTCAAGAATATTCATTGTTTTAGCTTTGAAAAATTCCTGTGTTGACTTAGCATTATCTTGTTGTAGAATAAAGCATCATCCAATGAGATTGGATGCATTTACTGAAATTGGGCAGATAAGATATAAGAATTCATTGTGCAACTGCCATCAGGAATTCCATCATTAATAAAGATAAATTGTGCCAGCATCACCTGTGCCAGCCATACATGCCCAAGCTATAACATCCCCACCACCATGTTTAACAGATGAGCTGGTATGCTTTCGATTTTTGGTAGTTCCTTTCCATTTCCACAATTTGTCATCACTCTAATACAGGTTCATCTTTGCCTCGTCTGTCCTCAAGACCTTTTTCCAGAATTCTGCAGGCTCTTTTAACTACATTTTCGCAAACTGTAATCTGGCCATCCTGTTTTTGTGGCTAATTAGTGGTTTCTTTCATGCAGCGTGGACTCTGCGTTTCTGTTCATGAAGCCTTATCTACATCTAGTAGTCTCTGACACATACACATCTGCTTCCTGAAAACTGTCTGTGATCTGTCAGACAGGTATTTGGGGCTTTTCCTTTACCATAGTGAGGGTTCTTCTGTCATCAGCAATAGAGGTCTTCCTTGGCTTACCAGTCCCTTTGCGATTACTGAACTCACCAGTGTGTCTTTTCTTCTTAATCATATGCTAGACAGTTGATTTAGATAATCCTAATGCTTTGCCATAATGGCTTCTTTGACTTTCATTGGCACAGCTCTTATCCTTATGTTGAACAATGGCAACTACAGACTCCAAAGATAGTCTATAAGTAGAAGCAAGCCTGGGTATCTTATGCTAATGAAGCAATGAAACACACCTGAGTAATCAAAAACACATGTGACGTCAATTATCCTAAACAATATGGTACCCTGAAATGGGCGGGCCATGTAATAAAAGTGTTGTCATTTCTACATAGTGTGACATAAATGTATGAAATATCCTTAAATTAAAGTCTGCAATGTACAAATCAAGGAAAAATATCTCTTTGTCTCAAACATTTTGGAGGGTACTGTATTTGCAGCTCCCCGCGACCCTGTAGTTAGGATATAGCGGGTTGGATAATGGATGGATGGATGTATTTGCAGCTGCTTTTTGTGTCCTGTTTTACTACATTAGCATTATGGAAACTCTTGGCAAAAGGTTTGTGAAATAATGTGTGATTTTTTTTTCAATTCCTGAACTTTTTAAAGTTAAATTTAAAATATTTATTTGAAAAAAATTGTTTATAGTAATCATTTAAATGTGATTGGCATTGCAGTCAGTTGACTTTATATGACATCCATGTGAATTATAATTGGCTTAAATTTAATTTGGCATGTCATTTCTTGAACCTTTACAGGGCAGTAAAGTAATTTCTGTCATCAACTTAATTTTTTTTATGTATTATTTTTAGAGATTCTTGTAACAGAGCACAAAAAGAGAGTTAGAGGCATACTGTTTGCAATACATGGAAAGTACTTTAGAATAATCTGCTGATCATTTCTGTTTGATTTATTGTGACACCTGGCTAAAGATGATGCTTGTTTCATTTTTCAGCTACTCATTTTTTCTGTTAGTGCATGATAAAACTATGTTGAACACCTGTTAAATAATAAAGTGACATTACTGATGCAAATGTAGGTTTTGCTTCCAGTGTTCTTATAATAAGAGCTCTTATTAATAATTCATATCCCCATGTTTGACTGTAACTGTTGATCCATAGTAATTGAAAAACAGCAATAAATCTTTTTGATGTGCATGGTCTGGATAAAAATGAATTAAGTCACTTGTGCTTGGAATATATTATGCATTTTAAAGTTTCAATACACCTGCCCAAGTAATTGGAAATAATTAACTGTCATATTAATTTTCTACTCTTCATTTAAATATTTGGCTGCAACCTAGACAGTTATGTAATAATTAAATATATGTAACATGATACATTTTTCTGTACAAATTAAACAACAATCATGTACAGAATTATAATCTTTACATTTAACTTTTTTTCCAAGTTGTCAAGATTACATTAAACATTAATTTGTTACCATACTTTGTATGTTGTATTTGTAACCATACACATACAGTACGTGCATTGTATTTGCCATTTATCCTAGCCATAAAGGGGCAACATAGAAACCAGCCCTAAACCAAACAATATTTCATCACTAATGCATAATTATCAAGTACTCGGACAACAAATATTGTATTTGAAGTGTAATTTAGAGCACAGAGCTATATACAGTGGAACATTAACACTAAAACAGTCCAAGTGGAATAATTGGACACTATAACTTCTGTTTGACAATTAAATAATTTTATTAGGATGCATTATTTTTCGAAATAGTTTTGGTGTCTTGGTGTTTATTTTAGAATGATAATGTGAAGCTGTCAGTTTTTTTTTGGAAGAGTGCATATTCTGTACCTGTGATTTGTTACTGTGCCATCATATCCAGTTGAATTTGTCATGGCTGTCATGTCATTATAGGAATGTTGACAAATACTTTTGCCACTCTAGCCTTTTATTAGACAACTTTAACAAATGCCTAATGTGATAAATGTAATCGGGTATTATATACCTACTTTCAAAAAAGCAAATGATATGCTTAAGGTCCAACAAATATTACATTTTGTAATTGAGGGAGATCAGCATAATTACATGTGTTAAGATTGAGAAAAAAGCATCCAACATTATAAAAGGACAAGTATCCGTGTGTCCGTCCAGTTGCTCTGTCATTCCAACTGATGTCGCATCACAAAGATTTCTAGTAATAAAATGCATTGCATTTGTTATTTGAAAAGATGACATTTCACAAAACTTTAACACTGCTTTTATGAACCCTCTACCAAACAGAGACAAACATTTGTAGGAATGCATTGATTTTAAGTAGTCTATGCAATGGTTGCAGTCACCACAGTGATTAATAAGCTGTGCAGTGTGAATAGATGAGATCTAACTGAAAACTGTCTAAAGTACTGGATATTATAGAATTGCCAAGGTTAACATATCTGTTCAGAGTGGCATTGTAATCAAAATTTTTTTCCACAGAACACAATCCCACTTACTGTTAAAGAGAAGCAATTTAGAATCATCAGTCAACCTAAAATGCATGTGTTTGGAAAACCAGAGTACTCAGAGAAAAATCCACACAGATAGTGATTAAGTACAGGATTTGAATTCAGGATGCTGGGTGTGTAATTCAGCAGTACTAACCACTACATCACCATATACAGTGTGTTGGATGGCCAAGGCCCTTACCCAGCCAGGGCACCTTGATAGTAGAGGGACCGGGGGAGAGAGTTTATTCAGGACATTATCTCCCCTAGAACACTACAGGGCAACCTTCCTGGGTGACTCTGGCACCACAGATTCCCACAGGGCACGCTGGGAGTTGGAGTTTGGTACAGCCCTGATGGGTTCTGTTGGGGCTACCAGGGGGAGCTGCAGAGCCCTACAGTGGACTTCCACCCCACCTGGAAGTGATTCCAGGCAATGGTGATGAGCCACCTGGAGCACTCCCAGGAGCTGAATAAAAGGAGCTGCCTCACTCCATGCAGGGAGCCAGAGTCGGGAGGAGGTGAATGAAGGTTGCCGGAAAAGGAGTGGAGGCGGAAGGAGAGAGAGAGAGAGAGAGAGAGAGAGAGAGAGAGAGAGAGAGAGAGAGAGAAGAAGAAGAAGAAGAAGAAGAAAAGAACTGTGAGTTGTACTTTGGTCCATTGTACTATGCTGTGCTCTGGCGAGTGAGAAAAAGGCTGTAAATAAAAGTGTGTTGTGTGCTGCACTCGTGTCTCTGCCTGTCTGTGTTGGGTTACAGCGGGTTTATGCGCCCCAGTGGTCCACAACAGTAAATAGATGTTTTTTAATCCTTTCCTAACTGGATATAAGGACTAGTTTTCATTTTTTGTATCCATTGTTAAGTTTCCTGTTTTGTCATCAGTTTAAATTTCCTACCATGGTCAGTTAAAACAGGTGACTTGTAATCTAGTATTCTGGAGGAATGGGAGAGAAGAGAATAATGCTTGTTTGGCATGTGAATTACTTCTTGTACAAGAATGTTGCCTGAAGTTACTTATCTAGCATTCACATCTGCCTGTTCAGATATATGAAGTGAACAGGGTCAGCCATTTCATAAACATCTTTACTGACTGATAGAATAACAGGTGTCTTTGTGTCATACCAGCTGTATAAATATTTAAAATGCATTTGAGTTAAGATGGCAAACTAATATGTTTAATTTAGTACATGCTGGGGACAAAATGTTATTCATTGGAAGAGAAAGGTGTGGAGAAAGAAGATGAGGTTTGCATTTAGGCCAGAGTGCATTAACTGCTGTAGTTTCAAGCAGTAATATCTGATGACTGTTAAAGGATGCACTTTTTTTACCTCTTTCCACAAGTTAAAAGACTGAGAATCTATGCATTTTTAATTTCTAACTAGTATCATTGTACTATTATTCATTGTTGTTATTATTACTGTAATTGTTATTATTAATATTATCCATTGTTATTTAACAATCTCTACTACCCCAGCATGAAAATGTCAAAAATACTTCAATGCATGAATCAAAATTGGATATAAGGGGGTTTAATAAAGACCAGAGGATAAAGACATTAATGGAATACTGCATCCACCTATTGGTCAATTAATCAGTCTTTATTGCACATATCACCATTAACACATAACCATTAAGTCTAATGTCTCTCCTGTGCTAAGCTAAATATGCATGAAAAGAAAGTTCAGAAAAAGGTGAGTGGAATGTACAGAAAAAAGTTTTAGTTTTAGTTGTACAAAAATGTATATAAAAACAATTACTCATTATATTTTTTGGTTGCACACTAGAAACACTTGTGCATTAGGTTACTTATTTAGATTAGTTTTGTAATTTACCATTGGTGCATTGATTGTAAAATGTAAGATGATCTTCTTTTCCTCTTCTCATGAAAGTATATTTATACCACAGAAGCATTTTGTTTGCTTTGTAGGAGGTAAATGAAACATAAATTACAGTGTTTAGATATGGCCATAGGAATGCTGAATGTAATGAGTCACAAACATCATGAAAATGCCTCCAGGGACAGTGACCACAGATAAACTTGCAGACTCGTTCATTTCAGGAGCAACATTCAATGAAATCTCATTTGGGAGAGAATAATATATTTTCACAGTATACTAAACTCCAAAGCATTTCTACCTTAGACATTGCCTCTTTCTCCTTATTTTCAAGAGGAAGACCATACTTGACAGCATATTTTTCCAGTGCATTTATACAAAAATTATGTCAACATAATCACCAATGACATCATAATCACTGTCTTTTTTGCATTATCCTCCTTAAAATAAAAGACAGATTTGAACCCTTCACACTTCTGCAGCCTGATTTAGGAGAATAAAGCTGTAATGACTTACATGTGTTTTTATATTTCCTTTTATCTACTTGTGATGGGTAATTCCTTGTGATCATTGCAGAAGTGCTTAGGAATGCTAAACAAAGGCTACACAAGTTGCTGAATAAAGTGGCAAACAACAACAACAAAAAAAAGCTGATATATACAGTATGCAGGTTGATTCTAATTGGCAGGGCCCCAAGTTATGATGTATTACTGTCTTAATAATAAAGATCTCAGTATTCCTGGATAAATGTACAAACAAGTGAGGCATGGTGCTCTTTTCAGCTTATTTGTGAATGAAGCGGATGACCGTGAGATCAGTGAGATCATATTTCCAGCAAGATGGGACAATGTGTCACACGTTGTTTTTTGACTATTGGGTCTTTTCAAAGGGACTATGGCCACCTCGTTCCCCAGACCTGTCACATTCAGATTTCTTACTTTGGGGAGTGCTGAATGGAAAAGTGCACAAGAACAAGCCATGTACACTGGAACAATTACAATGAAACATTGAACAGGAACCCCTCCTTTAACCGCCACCTTATCGTGGTGGAGGGGTTTGCGTGTCCCAATGATCCTAGGAGCTCTGTTGTCCGGGGCTTTATGCCCCTGGTAGGGCCACCCAAGGCAAACTGGTCCTAGGTGAGGGATGAGACAAAGAGCGGTTCAAGCCTTCTATGATGAATGAAAACTTTGGACGCCGTTTTCCCTTGCCCGGACGCGGGTCACCGGGGCCCCACTCTGGAGCCAGGCCTGGAGGTGGGGCTCGATGGCGAGCGCCTGGTGGCCGGGCCTGCACCCATGGGGCTCGGCCGGGCACAGCCCGAAGAGGCAACGTGGGTCCCCCTTCCCATGGGCTCACCACCTATGGGAGGGGCCAAGGAGGTCGGGTGCAGTGTGAGTTGGGTGGTGGCCGAAGGCGGGGACCTTGGCGGTCCGATCCTTGGCTACAGAATGTCACCTCTCTGAAGGGGAAGGAGCCTGAGCTAGTGTGCGAAGTTGAGAGATTCCGGCTAGATATAGTCGGACTCACCTCGACGCACAGCTTGGACTCTGGAACCAATCTCCTTGAGAGGGGCTGGACTCTGTACCACTCTGGAGTTGCCCCCGGTGAGAGGCGCCGAGCGGGTGTGGGTATACTTATTGCCCCCCGACTTGGAGCCTGTACATTGGGGTTTACCCCGGTGGACGAGAGGGTAGCCTCCCTTCGCCTTCGGGTGGGGGGACGGGTCCTAACTGTTGTTTGTGCGTATGCACCGAACAGCAGTTCGGAGTACCCACCCTTTTTGGAGTCCCTGGAGGGGGTGCTAGAGGGCATACCTTCTGGGGACTCCCTCATTCTGCTGGGAGACTTCAATGCTCACGTGGGCAATGACAGTGAGACCTGGAAGGGCGTGATTGGGAGGAATGGCCCCCCCGATCTGAACCCGAGCGGTGTTTTGTTATTGGACTTCTGTGCTCGTCACGGATTGTCCATAACGAACACCATGTTCAAGCATAGGGGTGTTCATATGTGCACTTGGCACCAGGACACCCTAGGCCTGAGTTCGATGATCGACTTTGTGGTCGTGTCGTCTGACTTGCGGCCACATGTCTTGGACACTCGGGTGAAGAGAGGGGCGGAGCTGTCAACTGATCACCACCTGGTGGTGAGTTGGCTTCGATGGTGGGGGAGGATGCCGGTCAGGCGTGGTAGGCCCAAACGTGTTGTGAGGGTCTGCTGGGAACGTCTGGCAGAGCCCCCTGTCAGAAGTAGCTTCAACTCCCACCTCCGGCAGAACTTCGACCATGTCCCGAGGGAGGTGGGGGACATCGAGTCCGAATGGGCCATGTTCCGTGCCTCTATTGTTGAGGCGGCTGACCGGAGCTGTGGCCGTAAGGTGGTCGGTGCCTGTCGTGGCGGCAATCCCCGAACCCGTTGGTGGACACCGGTGGTGAAGGATGCCGTCAAGCTGAAGAAGGAGTCCTACGGGACCCTTTTGTCCTGTGGGACCCTGGAGGCAGCTGATAGGTACCGGCAGGCCAAGCGGAATGCGGCTTTGGTGGTTGCTGAGGCAAAAACTCGGGCGTGGGAGGAGTTTGGGGAGGCCATGGAGAACGACTTTCGGACGGCTTCGAGGAGATTCTGGTCCACCATCCGGCGTCTCAGGAAGGGGAAGCAGTGCAGTGTCAACACTGTATATGGTGGGGATGGTGCGCTGCTGGCCTCGACTCGGGACGTTGTGGGTCGGTGGGGGGAGTACTTCGAAGACCTCCTCAATCCCATTAACATGCCTTCCAATGAGGAAGCAGAGCCTGGGGACTCAGAGGTGGGCTCCCCCATCTCTGGGACTGAGGTCACCGAGGTGGTCAAAAAACTCCTTGGTGGCAGGGCCCCGGGGGTGGATGAGATACGCCCGGAGTTCCTCAAGGCTCTGGATGTTGTAGGACTGTCTTGGTTGACACGCCTCTGCAACATCGCATGGACATCAGGGACAGTGCCTCTGGATTGGCAGACTGGGGTGGTGGTCCCCCTCTTTAAGAAGGGGGACCGGAGGGTGTGTTCCAACTACAGAGGGATCACACTCCTCAGCCTCCCTGGAAAAGTTTATTCAGGGGTCCTGGAGAGGAGGGTCCGTCGGATAGTCGAGCCTCGGATTCAGGAGGAACAGTGTGGTTTTCGTCCTGGTCGCGGAACAGTGGACCAGCTCTATACCCTTAGCAGGGTCCTGGAGGGTGCATGGGAGTTTGCCCAACCAGTCTACATGTGTTTTGTGGACTTGGAAAAGGCATTCGACCGTGTCCCTCGGGGAATCCTGTGGGGGGTACTCGGAGAGTATGGGGTACCGGCCCCCCTGATAAGGGCTGTTCGGTCCCTGTACGATCGGTGCCAGAGCTTGGTCCGCATTGCCGGCAGTAAGTCGAACCCGTTTCCAGTGAGAGTTGGACTCCGCCAGGGCTGCCCTTTGTCACCGATTCTGTTCATAACTTTTATGGACAGAATTTCTAGGCGCAGCCAGGGTGTTGAGGGGGTCCGGTTTGGTGGGCTCAGGATTGGGTCACTGCTTTTTGCAGATGATGTTGTCCTGTTTGCTTCATCAGGCCGTGATCTTCAGCTCTCTCTGGATCGGTTCGCAGCCGAGTGTGAAGCGGCTGGAATGAGAATCAGCACCTCCAAATCCGAGACCATGGTCCTCAGCCGGAAAAGGGTGGAGTGCCCTCTCAGGGTTGGTAGCGAGATCCTGCTTCAAGTGGAGGAGTTCAAGTATCTTGGGATCTTGTTCACGAGTGAGGGAAGAATGGAGCGTGAGATCGACAGGCGGATCGGTGCGGCATCCGCAGTAATGCGGGCGCTGCATCGGTCTGTCGTGGTGAAAAAGGAGTTGAGCCGCAAGGCGAAGCTCTCAATTTACCAGTCGATCTATGTTCCTACCCTCACCTATGGTCATGAACTATGGGTAGTGACCGAAAGAACGAGATCGCGAATACAAGCGGCTGAAATGAGTTTCCTCCGCAGGGTGTCTGGGCTTTCCCTTAAAGATAGGGTGAGAAGCTCAGTCATCCGGGAGGGGCTCAGAGTAGAGCCGCTGCTCCTCCGCATCGAGAGGAGTCAGATGAGGTGGCTCGGGCATCTGATCAGGATGCCTCCTGGACGCCTCCCTGGTGAGGTGTTCCGGGCACGTCCAACCGGGAGGAGGCCCCGGGGAAGACCCAGGACACGCTGGAGGGACTATGTCTCTCGACTGGCCTGGGAACGCCTTGGGATTCTCCCGGAAGAGCTAGAAGAAGTGGCCGGGGAGAGGGAAGTCTGGGCATCTCTGCTCAAGCTGCTGCCCCCGCGACCCGACCTCGGCTAAGCGGGATACAATGGATGGATGGATGGCATTGAACAGGAAATTGCTTCCATCACCCCACAATGCTTGCAGATACCTTTGCGGAGTACCATGTCGATCTGTGTTTGCAAAAAGAAGGCGACCATTTCTACACCGAATGTGATTGGATTGTTTATACATCTTGTCAAGGTATGCACTGTATTTATTTTGTTTGCTTCAATACTGCATGAGTAACATATCATAACTAGGGGCCCCACCCATTAGGATCCCCCTGTATATATAGTATACACAGTATATATGAATGTATGTATATATATATATATATATATATATATATATATATATATATATTGTCACACACATGCTCATGGGAGACAGTTTGGGGCAGAGCAACTCCGTCCATAACAAGGCCCAAAGACTTTACTGGAGTGGATTGTGCTATACAGTTTTTAATTTCTGACCAGTCTCACCCCAGTATTTCCAGATATGGTGAGTTTTGGAGCACATAAACACACATTGCCCTTATCATACTGTCGTAGTGGATGGCCCAAGAAGTGGACTTGTACCACTGTGTCTCTCCGTGAATACAGGTCAGACTGGTCTTTCTGTTAAGCCATTGTTGTAGTAGCACAAAATGGCGAGGGACAATAGAAATGTTGCTGCCAGAAGCTATAAATGCAGTAAACTTGCATCCATTCATCAGCACCATTTCTATACCACAATCTCACCTGCTGGTCTGCTGAGATGCCATAACATTTAAAGACCTCTTCCTTCAAGGTGTCATAATTTCTGGCAGCCTCATCTCTGAGGTCATAATAAGTCCACTGTGCCTTCCCCTTTAAGAATCGCACCAGTATGTTGGCCCATTCCTCACGTTCCCAATGGTGTCAGGTAGCTGTACATTCAAAGATGAGAAAATAAGACTTAATATCATTGCTGTCTTGTAGTGGTAACAATACCTGAAATGGGGACCACAAGCGAACTTGCTGGACAGCTACACACGCTTGTGCTTGCTCCTCAGACTCCATGAGTTGAGTTCCGCATTCTCTCAAGCATACATTGAGTATCTGTAATTCACTGGCCATATTGTTAAGGACAGTATTCAGATCCTGTTGTTCAGTCATCCTTAGAACTGATCCTGCCGACTATGCCACTTGAAAATAAATAGAGACAAGTACACGCAGAGTTGGGGATTCCACCCCATATACTTGAAAGTTAGGTAAATGAAAATATGTCTTTACAGACACAAGTTCAGAATGCAACTGAGAAAAAAAACAAAACATGCAAGTTATAAATTCCGTAGACAGGAAGAGGCAGGTGCAAGGGGACTGGAACTGAAAGTGACGTCTCAGTAGGTGGGTTCAAGGGGATTGTGACTGGAAGTGGCGTCTTTAGGAGGTGGGTTCTTCTGAAGGCCTGCAGAAGGAAAAGAGAAGAAAGTGTAAAAGGACAGTGACCCCTGACTCAGCTGAGAAACATTTATTTAAGCCCGTAAAGTGACTCCCATGCACACGTGTGTGACTATAAATACATATATAGTATATAGTATAGTATAGTGTTTGTGCTAATCATTCTACTCCACGATAACAGCAAAAAGCCAAAATGTAAAAAAAACACAAAAAAAAACTTTTTTGCCTTTATAATTACTCACGGTTTGCATACACAAAAGGCAGACAATATGCTGCCTTAATTGAAAAAAGATAGATAGCCTAGAAAAGAACTGTAAAAAAGAAGGGTGGAGCACAAGATGGAGTAATCAAAAAGACAGCCTAATCTCTTTAATGGAAGAGCAAAAATTCATAGTCATCAAAACAAAAACTGGAGACAAAAAAACATTAACAAGAAAACTTTACAAAAAGGTCATATCCAGAAGATTAATTGTGAACACAGTATACTGAATTGCCGTGGGTGGCAGTTGAATAAAAGAGCTGGAATCAGTGACAGAAAGTGAAGTCAGAATAAACAATACAAGCTTGTAACTGGGAGTCAATAAATTTAATAAACAAGGAGCAGGACATTTAAACAATAATTGTGATCAAGAAACAAGGTGAGAGAATCAGTAACCAAAGTTCATGTAACCAGAGCTAAGACATAAGAGAAATATTATAGACAGGACAAAAAGGAATTCATAGGTCTTCCAACAAACAATAATGTTACTGAAGGTTTAGGTTGAATCCACAAAATAAAAAAAACAACTTTGGTGCCATTATAATTAATCATGGCACACATGCACAAAACACAGACAATATGCTACCTCGATTGAAAAAAGATAGATAGTCCAGAAAAGAACTGTTAAAAAGAAGGGTGGACCAGGGTGACCCAAGGTAAAAATGCCAAAGATTAGTCAAAAATGCAAATTAATTTCATTAATGGGAGCTCAAAAATTGGACAAACCAGGAAGCAAAGGGGCTGATCTTTATACTCCTAGACCTGTGATGTTGCATTGCCTGTGACTCAAGATGTCACCCCTAACAACAACATAGCAAACATCGACGCTAAAGTCCCAAAATGGTGGTGCCAATTGAAAAAAACAAGATGACTCTGTGGGGTAGCACAAAAAATAGCAAGTAATAAAAAAAAAACACTGGAATAAAAGATAAATGTGACCATTGGATTAATGTGTCACAAGAACACCTAGAACATTGTATAGTTTGTTTAAAAGGACTAGATATTACAATCCCTGACGATTCAGCAAAGCACTTGCCTTAAGTGGGGTTGGAGATGTCATCTTTGTCAGGATGATATTGATAATGATAACTTAGTGATGTTTCCATCAATACGACATACTCTGGCCTCACAAAGTATTTTGGCCTTTTACTACAAAGGCAGGCCCACCAGAGGCTGATCAGACCTGGGTGTGTGTTGAATGGTTACTAAGTGGTCAGTTGGTAGCCTATTCTGTCTCTTTTCGCTTCAGCTACAACCAGTGACTGCTTCTTTCAGAGACAGTGGTGAGTTCCTTAAATGCCTTCTGCTGGGCCTGCCCTGTGAGGCCCACTTCCTTCAGCAGCCTTGTAGTGGAACTGGGTCTTCTCCATGTCAAAGACATAGGATTGTTGGCGAGGGCATCTCCTCCACCACCAGATGTTGGCTTTCATTTGGTATACCCTTTTGCCATATAGGTATTGTTGGTCACAAACCAAGTCCCCTTCTGCCATGTTGGACCTACCCCGCAATGTTCCTGTGTCTGAGGGTTGCCTTTGCTTCTGCCACTGCCAAAGCTGTGTCCCATTTCCTCCCTGTCACTAGGATTGGCTCTAGGATTGACTTTTTGATTGTCATATCTAGTCTTGTTTTGGCACATTTGTATTCCTCCACAAGGCTTGATATAGGCAGAGAGGGGGCTCCACTCCCATATAGGCTTATGCTGCTGAGGGATCTTGATAGTCCAAGCCACTTCCTCACTTGTGTGCTTACCATTCTCTCTAGCCATTTGATACAGGATAGTGAGACCTCATAGATGGTAAATGGCCACATGAGATGTGGCAGGAAACCAAATTGGAAGCACCGCAGCTTCAATTTTCCAGGAACAGCAGTGTTGTTAATTTTCTTAAGGCTATTAATTGTGTCCTGACTGAGTTGTTCCACCTGTTCGAGGTCTTTGAAGTTTGTGGTGTACCAAAGTGCAAGGTTTTTGATGGGCTTCTCTGGATCATTGGAATTGGCTTGTCATTTATGCAGAACCTCTCGTTGGTAAGCTGGCCCTTGACAATGGATATGTTGCGGGATTTGCTGCAGGATTTATCTCCATTCATGCCCATTTGATATTTTCTTGGATTTTATCCAGCAGGTGTTTAGTGCATCGTTTTGTTGTTGTGATTGTCATCATGTCATCCATGAACGCCCTGATTGGAGGAAGATGTAGCCCATTTTTCAGCTGTTCCCCTCCAACCACCCACCATGATGCTGGAATAATGAGCTTAATTGCCATTGTGAAGGCCAGAGGAGATTTGGTGCAACCCGCCATTATCTCAAGCTGCTGCCAGACAGTGGTACTATAACATGTTGTGATGCAGAACTGGAGGTCCTGGAAGTAGGCTTTGACCAGCATTGTTATGCCCTCTGGGACATAAAAGAACTTGAATGCTGCCCACAGAATCTCATGTGGAATTAACCCTAAGGAATTGGCAAGGTCTAGAAACATCACATACAGATCTTTCTTTTCCTTTTTGGCTGCCTGGACCTGGTGCCAAATTATTTTAGCATGTTTCAAATATCCTGAAAAGCCACCTATCCCTGCCTTCTGCACTGAGATGTCAATGAAGTTGTTATTCTGCAAGAAAGCTGAGAATCTTTGGGTCACAACATTGAAGAAGATTTTTCCTTCCACATTCAGGAGACTAATGTGGCAGAACTGGTTGATGGTGGAGGTGATGTTCTCCTTTGGAATTAAGATCCATCCTGCTCTTCGCCATGCCTTTGGTATGATTCGCCTCTTCCATGCCAGCTTCATTAGTTCCCATAGGTACTTCAGGACACTGGGGATATTCTTTTAAAGCCTATATGAAACACTGTTTGGCCCAGGGGCTGTTGCTGATCTAGCCCGTTTTACTGTGCTCTTATCTTCGTTCCATATCGGGGCCTTGGATTGGTGGCATGTTGTCTGGAATGGAGATTGGCGCATGCCTCTTATTGTCAGAACAGATCTTCCTGAGATGCTTCTCAAGTTCCCATGCAGGTACTTTAAGGGTCCCAGTTTTCTCCTTAGCAAAGGGGCTTTTGAGGAATTTGTAAGCATCTCTGTAAAAGGCAGCCATTTTTCGCTCTTTCTTCTTATGTTGGTTTCTCAAGATCTTTGCTCTCTGCAGCGTTGCAAGGCAGTGCTTGATGTTGCCCTGTAGTGCCTCAAGACCTTTCCTTTCCTCTTCTGTGCCCTTCTTCCACTGTTTTTTTCATGCTCCTTCTTTCTTTTACAATATTTCAATCACTTGCAGTCCTCATAGCACTAGCAGAATTTCAAAAGATATCTGGACTCAAAATTAATTTGAATAAAAGTGTGCTTTGGACATCTTCCCTTTTATCATCGCAGATCAGTTTAAATGCATTGATGGTCTACTCTCCACCTCGCTTTAGCAGGGAGAATTAACACCATCAAGATGAACATCCTTCCTAAACTTCTTTTTCTATTTCAAAGCATCCTCATATACATTAACAAACCATTTTACAATGATACAATGATAACCTCATTTATTTGGAATTCAGAAACTTCCAGGCATCCAAAGGGCTACCCTACAACAACCTAAATCAGAAGGTGGTATGGCTCTACTTAACTTTCAGTTTTATTATTGGGCAGCAAATATACAAGCTATAAAAACCTGGGCATTGACACAATAAATGAACATACACAGGCTTGGTCTGCAATAGAAACAAAATCCTGCGGTACTTCTTTAAATTCCTTTATATCATCAATATACTGATAACCCAAAATTGTCCTTCATTCACTCAGAATATGGAATCAATGTAGGAAGCACTTCAAGATAGAGAAACATTTATCTGTGGCACCTCTACATGATAACCACCTTTTTCTACCCTCTCAAACTTAAACAGTTTGGGAAACGTACAGGATTAAATCACTTAAAAGATTTGTGCACAGATAATGTCTTTGCATCCTACGAACTATTACACTACAAATTTAGCTTTCCATCAACACAATTTTTCCACTACCTACTAATCAGAAACTTTACTAAACAAAATCTGTTCAATTTTCTTCAGCTACCACCTATAGTGTTTCTGTTCTAGAAGAAATATTGATCTCTCATGAAGACTGTGACAGAATCTCTATAATATATTAAAACATTTTAAAGTTCCTTCCTTTCAAAGATCTCAAAGTACAGTGGGAAAAGGATCTCATACTCAACATTTCAGAAAAGGAGTGTAAGGCAGCCATGCACAGAATTCATTCTAGCTCCATATGTACAAACCATACAATTACTCAAGTTAAAATCTTTTATCAAGCACATCTATCTCGTTTAAAATTGTCCAAAATGTTTCCAGGGCAAGATCAAACCTGCAAACGTTGCATTCGAGCTCCGACCTCATTGGGCTACATGTTTTGGGCCTGCACCAAATTAATATCATTCTGGACCAAAATCTTTAAATGCCTTTCAGACAGCCTTGGTGTCACAATCCCTCATAATCCACTAACAGCTGTGTTTGGTGTACTTCCAGATAGGTTTAAAGTGGAGAAGGACAAACAAACTGTAACTACCTTTACTACACTATTGGCACGTAGACTTAGGTTGCTCAATTGGATTTGAAATTGAAAATCAAATTCTCGCTTAGTGGATCTGTTCAAAACTTTTTTAAAACCTGGTAGGATCTAATCAATAACATTTTAGAACAAGCTTTTATATTGGGGAATAGGATTCTCCTCCCGCTTTTCTACTCTTAAAAAGTTTTACTCTGGCTGTTGGCCTTCCTCTTGGGTAGTGGTTGAGCCAAATTTAGTTTTGTTGAATTTTACTTGTTTGTATGGAATGTTAATTGCTTTTAATAAATTCAATAAATATAATAATAATAAAATGTGCTGGAGGAGCTAACTTAAAAGAAACTGGAACAACTTCTTGAAGACCCAGTTTATAGGATGTAAAATCACAAAAAATAATATTAACAATACTGTGCTGTTTCTCCAGGCATCCCTAAAAGGGTCTTAAATTCCCGTCTATGTCGTAGGGTGTCCTTCCTACTTGCCCGCCACAGTCCCATGTCAAAGCCCTCCTCTTCTCCCCTCCTATCTTTCAAGACTTAGATTTTTAAAGGAGCAGATTATAATTCATTGCTATTTTGAATTTCATCAGCATCTGCATTTTGTGGCTAGACAGCTTATGTGAAGACTGAAAATCATGATGCATAATATCATCTCCATGATGCAGATGTTGCAGACTTCCGAGCATCCACGTTTCTGGATACTGTGAAAATCTTCTAACAGTTTTAGTTAATTCTTTGTGTAATAGGACTTTTACTTTTTTACATAGTTTTTTGGTTAGCATATTAGCCTCTGTCTTTTTTATTTTTGTATTTCTGGCAACTTCAATGATTTTTCTCAATTTGCTGGTCCATTTTCCCTTGGTTCTTGACTTTTTTTCAACGCTGGCAAAACATTATTTCTCCCTTACTCTCTCCAGATTCTGATCTCACTTCATTACGTCAGTTGAGTGTTCATCCAGTCTTCTCCTAACTCTGTACTCAAAGAGTCTCTGGACATTTTCAAAATCATGGTTAAATATACTGATTAATTCAATACTATCTGGCATCTGTGAATTTTTTTTAAACTATGGCTTGAGAGTTGACGGCTTTTGGGTCATGCTGGGTCGTGAATTACTGTTGTATTCAATAGGAAAGTGTTACCTATGTTTTGTGAAGTGTCTTGCAATCGTTTGCTGCGTGCAGTTTAAGCAATGGACGTTGCTCTGCTATAAACAGCAATTGTTCAAGGGGGAAACCCCACTACATCGCGAGACAAAAAAGTTTAAACACTGTCCTAGAGGTCCAATTCATGCCCCATTTACATGTCCATCCATCCATCAATTTTCCAACCCGCTGAATCCGAACACAGGGTCACGGGGGTCTGCCGGAGCCAATCCCAGCCAACACAGGGCACAAGGCAGGAACCAATCCTGGGCAGGGTGCCAACCCACCCCAGCCATTTACATGTCATTTGCAAAAAAAAACCAAAAACAATTATGTGTCTACAAGTAATTGGAGGTGATTTGAAGGTACTTGGAACTGAGACCATCTGTATAATGCATTGCATACTAAAGTGAGCCATGTCCAAGACACATTCTTTGGTCACAGGACCCACACAGCAGTTTTAACTTATAGCAGACTTTGTCAGTATACAGTAGAAAGAAGAGCTTTAAAGAGGGACTGACTGAATCAAAAATGATAAACATCTCACAGGTAAATGTTAGCAGTTAAGATAGGGCCAGCTTTACACTTTTGGCAAATAGGGTGGTTGTCTAGTGTGGCAAAAACTTTGAGGGGGGCATTTTTTTAAAGATTAACATAACATCTAACATAAAAAATACAACCTCATTGCTATAATATAGGATTTTCAGTATGCCTGAAACACCAAAGCCCCCTCCCCACCACACACACTTCACTATAATATATGTTCATTCAGCTTGCTCAAAAAACACTGATGGGGGCACCCCCTGTTGTCTGTCGCAATGTTTTTCAACATTCTGAAAACACAAAGGTGAAAACACAAACCCTCCCATGCCTCTTCTTTTCACTATAATATACGTTTCTCAGCACATTCAAAACACCAAGGGAGAACCCTATACCATCTGCGATATAATACAGATATACATTCAACAATGTCCTCAAAACTTCTAGATATATCTAAGGTTTGGAAGTGCCATTTACAGCTACACCTAGGGTACCAGAAATGTTAAAGCCACCACTGAGTAAAGATGATTAAATGAACTTAAACATTTTCTTACATCCCACTTGCAAAGCAAAAGCAGTGCACAGTAGTTCCTGAGTAAGCAGTGCCATTATCAAATCACAACAAAGAAATAATTCTAGATTTTTTTATATTGAATAATAGGAATCAATAAAAATCAGTTCGATGATCGACTTTGTGGTCGTGTCGTCGGACTTGCGGCCACATGTCTTGGACACTCGGGTGAAGAGAGGGGCGGAGCTGTCAACTGATCACCACCTGGTGGTCAGTTGGCTTTGATGGTGGGGGAGGATGCCGGTCAGGCGTGGTAGGCCCAAACGTGTTGTGAGGGTCTGCTGGGAACGTCTGGCAGAGCCCCCTGTCAGAAGTAGCTTCAACTCCCACCTCCGGCAGAATTTCGACCACATCCCGAGGGAGGTGGGGGACATTGAGTCCGAATGGGCCATGTTCCGTGCCTCTATTGTTGAGGCAGCTGACCGGAGCTGTGGCCGTAAGGTGGTCGGTGCCTGTCGTGGCGGCAATCCCCGAACCTGTTGGTGGACACCGGCGGTGAAGGATGCTGTCAAGCTGAAGAAGGAGTCCTACAGGACCCTTTTGTCCTGTGGGACCCTGGAGGCAGCTGATAGGTACCGGCAGGCCAAGCGGAATGCGGCTTTGGTGGTTGCTGAGGCAAAAACTCGGGCGTGAGAGGAGTTTGGGGAGGCCATGGAGAACGACTTTCGGACGGCTTCGAAGAGATTCTGGTCCACCATCCGGCGTCTCAGGAAGGGGAAGCAGTGCAGTGTATATGGTGGGAATGGTGCGCTGCTGACCTCGACTTGGGACGTTGTGGGTCGGTGGGGGGAGTACTTCGAAGACCTCCTCAATCCCATTAACATGCCTTCGGAGTTCCTCAAGGCTCTGGATGTTGTAGGACTGTCTTGGTTGACACGCCTCTGCAACATCGCATGGACATCAGGGACAGTGCCTCTGGATTGGCAGACCGGGGTGGTAGTCCCCCTCTTTAAGAAGGGGGATCGGAGGGTGTGTTCCAACTACAGAGGGATCACACTCCTCAGCCTCCCTGGAAAAGTCTATTCAGGGGTCCTGGAGAGGAGGGTCCGTCGGATAGTCGAGCCTCGGATTCAGGAGGAACAGTGTGGTTTTCGTCCTGGTCGCGGAACAGTGGACCAGCTCTATACCCTTAGCAGGGTCCTGGAGGGTGCATGGGAGTTTGCCCAACCAGTCTACATGTGTTTTGTGGACTTGGAAAAGGCATTTGACCGTGTCCCTCGGGGAATCCTGTGGGGGGTACTCCGAGAGTATGGGGTACCGGCCCCCCTGATAAGGGCTGTTCGGTCCCTGTACGATCGGTGCCAGAGCCTGGTTCGCATTTCCGGCAGTAAGTCGAACCCGTTTCCAGTGAGAGTTGGACTCCGCCAGGGCTGCCCTTTGTCACCGATTCTGTTCATAACTTTTATGGACAGAATTTCTAGGCGCAGCCAGGGCGTTGAGGGGGTCCGGTTTGGTGGGCTCAGGAATGGGTCACTGCTTTTTGCAGATGATGTTGTCCTGTTTGCTTCATCAGGCCGTGATCTTCGGTTCGCAGCCGAGTGTGAAGCGGCTGGGATGAGAATCAGCACCTCCAAATCCGAGACCATGGTCCTCAGCCGGAAAAGGGTGGAGTGCCCTCTCAGGGTTGGTAGCGAGATCCTGCCCCAAGTGGAGGAGTTCAAGTATCTTGGGGTCTTGTTCACGAGTGAGGGAAGAATGGAGCGCGAGATCGACAGGCGGATCGGTGCGGCATCCGCAGTAATGCGGGCTCTGCATCGGTCTGTCGTGGTGAAAAAGGAGCTGAGCCGCAAGGCGAAGCTCTCAATTTACCAGTCGATCTATGTTCCTACCCTCACCTATGGTCATGAGCTATGGGTAGTGACCGAAAGAACGAGATCGCGAATACAAGCGGCTGAAATGAGTTTCCTCCGCAGGGTGTCTGGGCTTTCCCTTAAAGATAGGGTGAGAAGCTCAGTCATCCGGGAGGGGCTCAGAGTAGAGCCGCTGCTCCTCCGCATCGAGAGGAGTCAGATGAGGTGGCTCGGGCATCTGATCAGGATGCCTCCTGGACGCCTCCCTGGTGAGGTGTTCCGGGCACGTCTAACCGGGAGGAGGCCCCGGGGAAGACCCAGGACACGTTGGAGGGACTATGTCTCTCGACTGGCCTGGGAACACCTTGGGATTCTCCCGGAAGAGCTAGAAGAAGTGGCCGGGGAGAGGGAAGTCTGGGCATCTATGCTCAAGCTGCTGCCCCCGCGACCCGACCTCGGATAAGCGGGAGACAATGGATGGATGGATGAATAATAGGACCGAAGTAGCATTTCCTTTTTCTCATTTAAAGCTCAGAGCAGCCATGACTAAGTTTGATTTTTTATTTTCTGTATATTAAACCAAGGTGTTAGGAGGACAGATACTAAACTCATTCTGGTATGGTTTGGCCTGGTCCTTGCCAATGGCTCCCCTGCTTTGGCCTTTCCTGACCTATCCCTGTTGGCTTTTGTCCAACACCTAGGTTTAATTCAGTCTGTACTTCTAAATCAATTATTACGGCTGATGTACTAATGATGCTCAGCCATCCAGCACAGAGTCCCTCTCAGGTAGGCTTGATATAAATAAGTTATGAGGCAGTATCATACTAGTCAGCGATGACTCAATAAAAAGAAAGCAACATGGTCTGAACAGCACATAAAAATATGGAAGAATTTTAAATGTCTTCATCTTATACACACATATTCAACACAAATAGCAAACATTTAAAGGGGCTATATAAATGAAGTGCTGCTACAATATGAACAAAAAATGTGAACACTGCAATATTAATAGACAAAGTAACATAATGTGGAAACTTAGCTATGTTTCTCATTTACAGTTATAATGTAAAATCACAAAATAAGGTATAAAGTAAAAGAAAAAAAAACTATAAATTGAAATATTACCAAGACCGAGTAAATACTTTGCTCTATGGTAATGACAGGACACTATTTTGCAGGTCGATTGTTTTAAATCCATTATACATGGACTTGTTGAACAATAAGTAACAAACAACTTAGCAGATTTTATACTGTAAAAGGATACAGTAAAAGCAGATTGCAACAGAGAAAATGTTTTCAGGATTAAATTGATCTAATGCATTCCCAAAAGTGATGGATAGTGATTCATCATCTTCTGTCAAAGCTGTCATGTCTTAATAATACCTCAATTCCAGCATAAAACAGAAACACCAGAAGGTCTTACACTGTCCTTATTATGTGTGTAACTGCTGCCTACATTACTTGTCTAGTCATATGACCATTTTGGTGTGAGTTAAACAATAGGGCTAGGATCTCCAGATCACCAAGTTATATACTTCTTGATTCTCCATATGGCATTAAAATCTAGTCCCAGATTTCAGTTTCCTATCTCAAATAAAAATAGGTAGAAATTAAGAAAAACGTTATGAAATTGCTGGGCCTCCCGGGAATGACTGTGCAATTATCCACCATCTTCAGATAAGCACTTCCTCATATTCAGAATGCACGCAATTCTGTTATTCTACAGATAGGTTTTGTGGGTCACCATTTACAGAATGGCATGCCTACAGACAGATAGCTTAGTAGGGAGTAATGATGAATGTTACATAATGGCTATAAGCTACAATATAATACATGTGGTACAGGCAGTCCCCGGGTTACGTACGAGATAGGGACTGTAGGTTTATACTTAAGATGAATTTGTATGTAAGTCGGAACAGGTACATTATTTTAATAAATGCTATTTTTGACCGACTGTAACCAAGTGCTCTGCCAATGAATGATGGAGTTTCACCTCTCTCTGACCTTTTTATTATTTCTACTTTATTTTCAATGGTGATGGTTTTTCTCTTCTTTACTGTATCACCAGCACTTACATCAGATTTGTGTTTCAGAGACATTCTTGAAGGGTGAAGACAAAAGGTTAAGATGAGCTCTTCTGCACAGCACTGTACACGTTATCACAGCAGGAAGGCACCAGTCATCAACATGTCTGATGTACTGACAAGAGACAACTTCCTGCTATGTGCATAAACATTACAAGTAGGCTTGCTATTGAGAATGAATGGGGGCGGCGAGGAGCGGTTCATCACCAGCCCACCTCACAGTCACCTCCACTACAGTATGCTGTAGAACGAACACGGTGCAGCCAAAGGCAAGAAGTGAATCGCCCAACCCCAATTCAACAGGCATCCATCCGAGGCACACTACAATGCTATCCCTGCCACCCCGTTCAGCCACAACCGGGTCACCACTTGCAGCATTACCAGCCGTGTATGCTGGGCGGGCAGTGAAACACCCCCCTCCGCTCCATCCAGCCTGTGTCCAGACAGGAGCAGTAGTTGCGGCAGCGTATTGGGCGGTTAGCAAACCATCGTCCTGCACACGAGCGATAGCTGTGGCCCTGGTGACTATGGACCATGGGTCACCGCTTGCTGCTGGGAGCCGCCCGAGGGACAGTACACTGCGCGAGCAGCGAAATCACACCCCTCCAGCCACCGCTTGCAGCATCCCCAGGCCGAAGATGACGAAGCAGCAGTTACTGAGGCACATGCATGTCAGCTGCGTCCTCGTTCGTAAGTCGTAGGTTGGGTGTCCATAACCTGGGGACTACCTGTATATTTGTTTGTCCCCTTAAGGGGACAGAATCTACTATTTGAGGCCATTGCTGATAACTCCACAGCCAGCTTCACACTGAGATGCTTCTCTGGTTAGGTCTCAGACCTTATAGTGCACACACTTCTGTCACTTACAAAACAGCAAACTGCAGTACATACAGTACCAGTGCTACATGTAGGTGTCCACACAGATATTCATGCACCATAGATGCTAATATGGAAATGATAATATGGAAGAACTTCACGTCCACATGTAAGTGCCATGAATCTAGCCAACACATACAAAATACATAATGTTGATAGTCAAAGAACTATTTGCTACAACTGATTTCTGAAGTATATTGCTGAAGTCTGCTTTGCTTTTTCTCTTTTGTACAATTCAGTCCTTGAAGGTGAAGAGTAAGGTTTAGAATCTTGGAACTATCACCATTTTGGATGATACTGAAGAGGACAATTTTTTCATTGATGATGCCTTTCTTTCCTTGAGAGGAGGCAGACTGCTGCAGTTCCTTATGTGATGGCTGAAGGCTGCACACTCTCTACTTTCCTTCCAGTTTAAGATAACACAGGGTTTTTCTCTTATTTTGTTAGTACCTGACTTATCGGAATAGTATATGTCTTTTTCCATTACTATTGTGGTTTGCCTCTATTATATTTGTATTTAGTCTTTTTTTTCTCTTGTCTGTTTTTTGCTGTTTTGTAGGGTATCTGTGAATCTACGTATATAATATGGATGGTTCTGTTTCTTGCTAATCGAAAGTGAACATATAATTTTACCAGTGTGGTAGAATTTTTGATTCATGAGCTTAAATATGGTTTTGTCTTTTATGTTACTCAATCTGAACTGAGTCAAACAGAAAAAAGGTAAGTGTGGTTGAGTAGACTAAGTGCTGATTAACTATTTCACAATGCATGATAACAATGCAGGTATACAGACAGACAATAACTTTGTATAATTTTAACGTTTACACACACCCCCCCACCCCCCCCCCCCCGGGTGGAACTGAAGAGTCGCAGTGTGTGGGGGAGGAACGATCTCCTCAGTCTGTCAGTGGAGCAGGACATTGACAGCAGTCTGTCGCTGAAGCTGCTCCTCTGTCTGGAGATGATACTGTTTAGTAGATGCAGTGGATTCTCCATTATTGACAGGAAACTGCTCAGTGCCCTTCGCTCTGCCACGGATGTCAAACTGTCCAGCTCTGTGCCTACAATAGAGCCTGCCTTCCTCACCAGTTTGTCCAGGCGTGAGGCGTCCCTCTTCTTTATGCTGCTTCCCCAGCACACCACTGCGTAGAAGAGGGTAGTGACCACAACCGTCTGATAGAACATCTGCAGCATCTTATTGCAGATGTTGAAGGACGCCAGCCTTCTAAGGAAGTATAGTCAGCTCTGTCCTTTCTTACACAGAGCATCAGTATTGGCAGTCCAGTCCAATTTATCATCCAGCTGCACTCCCAGGTATTTATAGGTTTGCACCCTCTGCACACAGTCACCTCTGATGATCACTGGGTCCATGAGGGGCCTGGTCCTCCTAAAATCCACCACCAGCTCCTTGGTTTGCTGGTGTTCAGTTGTGGGTGGTTTGAGTCGCACCATTTAACAAAGTCCTTGATTAAGTTCCTATACTCCTCTTCCTGCCCATTCCTGATGCAGCCCACGATAGCAGTGTCATCAGCGAACATTTGCACGTGGCAGGACTCTGAGTTGTATTGGAAGTCCGATGTATATAGGTTGAACAGGACCAGAGAAAGTACAGTCCCCTGCAGCGCTCCTGTGTTGCTGACCACAATGTCAGGCCTGCAGTTCCCGAGACGCACATACTGAGGTCTGTCTGTAAGATAGTCCACGATCCATGCCACCAGGTATGAATCTACTCCCATCTCTCTCAGCTTGTCTCTAAGGAGCAGAGGTTGGATGGTGTTGAAGGCACTAGAGAAGTCTAGAAACATAATTCTTACAGCACCACTGCCTCTGTCCAAGTGGGAGAGGGATCGGTGTAGCATGTAGATGATGGCATCCTCCGCTCCCACCTTCTCTTGGTATGTGAACTGCAGAGGGTCAAGGGTGTGGCGGACCTGTGGCCTTAGGTGGTGAAGCAGCAGCCGCTCCATGGTCTTCATCACATGTGATGTCAGAGCGACAGGCCGGAAGTCGTTCAGCTCACTAGGACGTGATATGTTTGGGACGGGGGTGATGCAAGATGTTTTCCAAAGCCTCGGGACTCTCCCCTGTTCCAGGCTCAAGTTGAAGATACCATACAATACAATACAGTTTATTTTTGTATAGCCCAAAATCACACAGGAAGTGCCGCAATGGGCTTTAACAGGCCCTGCCTCTTGACAGCCCCCCAGCCTTGACTCTCTAAGAAGACAAGGAAAAACTCCCAAAAAAAAACCTAGTAGGGAAAAATGGAAGAAACCTTGGGAAAGGCAGTTCAAAGAGAGACCCCTTTCCAGGTAGATTGGGCGTGCAGTGGGTGTCAAAAGAAGGGGGTCAATACAATACAATACAGTATAGTACACAGAACAATTTCTCAATATAGTAAGAAATAAAAAAAAATATATATATAAATTTTAGAAGTACAGAGTAGAATTTAACAGTAAATGATATATCCCATAATAAGATTTGTATTTGTATAGAGTCCTGGAGACCTCATCCTTCAAGCTGCCTCCCCATTTGGCCATTCCACAGCTGAAACAGTGCTGGGCCAGCCAATCCGATGAAAGGACCCCTCTCTCCCACGATTCCTGCGATCCTCCATCTGGGATGACTTTTCCTTAGGCAGGCAAAACAACTTGGCAGGTGGGCCATGGCACCAAGTGCCACATTTGAATACCGAGAAGAAAAACAGAATAAGTGAGGGTTAGTATACAATTATAACTGTCATGTTACTTATGTTTAAGTGCTAATGACTAACAACAGAGATGCAGTCTGTACAGTTAATCAGCAGCTCTAGTCAGGATATGCTAAACTGAAGTAGTGAGTCTTCAGCCGGGATTTAAAAGCTGAGACCGAAGGGGCATCTCTTATAGTAGCAGGCAGACCATTCCACAGTTTAGGGGCCCTGTAACTAAAAGCTCGACCCCCCACTGTTATTTTATTAATCCTTGGAATCATAAGCAGACCGGCATCTTGAGATCTTAATGTGCGCTCAGGTTTGTAAGTCATGATAAGTTCAGACAAGTAAGCCGGACCTCGACCATTTAATGATTTATATGTTAAAAGAAGGATTTTGAAATCTGCCCTAAACTTAACCGGGAGCCAGTGTAAGGATTTAAGAACTGGAGTTATGTGTTCGTATTTTCTTGTTCTTGTAATAATTCTCGCAGCTGCATTTTGGATTAACTGGAGGCTGTATAAAGAACAGTTTGAACATCCAGTGAACACCGCATTGCAGTAGTCAATCCTACTAGAGATAAATGCATGAATTAGTTTCTCAGAATCCTGTTTATTTAAAAAGCGCCTTAATTTCCTAACATTTTTAAGATGGAAGAAACATGTTTTGGACAACTTTGTAATATGCGCTTTAAATGACATGCTAGAGTCAAAGATAACTCCTAGATTGCGGGCTGATTCAGTAAAATTGACTGGGATTCCCATTGAGTTAAATGATGACAAAATATTATTGTGATCAGCATCATTCCCTCCAACAATTAACATCTCTGTTTTATCTGTATTTAAAGACAAGTAGTTCTTATTCATCCACTCCTTTAATTCACTAACACAACTAATTAAAGACAACATTGGAGAAACTTCATTTGATTTAAATGAAAGGTATAACTGGGTGTCATCTGCATACGAGTGAAAATTAACATTATGTTTCCTAATGATAGATCCCAGTGGAAGCATGTACAGTGAAAACAGTAAAGGTCCCAGTACTGAGCCCTGCGGGACACCATATTGAACTTCTGTGTATAATGATGGAGTACTGTCAGCACATTTCTGTACATATTGGAATCGATTTGATAAGTAAGAACTAAACCAAGCGAGCACGGTGCCTGTAAGCCCAACATCATTTTCTAGCCTGTGCAGTAAAATAGAATGGTCGATGGTGTCAAATGCTGCACTTAAGTCCAACAACATAATTACAGTTGAGTTTCCTTCATCAGAGGATATCAGAATGTCATTTACAACCCGTGTTAGTGCCGTTTCTATACTATGACCAGTGCGAAAACCAGACTGGAATTTCTCAAATAAATTGTAATGCATAAGGTATGTCTGAAGCTGACTGGCGACTACTTTTTCTAGCATTTTAGAGAGAAACGGTAAATTTGAAATAGGCCTATAATTATTTAGTATATGTGGGTCAAGGTCAAGGTCTGATGTGCTGTAGAGGACTCCCCAGCTCCAACGCACAGGTCTTCAGCAGTCATGGCGATACTCCATCTGGACCCACTGCTTTGCTGGCACAAAGTCTCCTCAGCTCTCTGCTCACCTGCGCTGCTGTAATTGTGGGTTGAGGGAAACTCTATCCTATGCTGGTATCAGCAGAAGGATGGTTGGAGTGGGTTAGGGTGGTCAAACCTGTTAAAAAAGTTGTTCATCTGGTTTGCTCTCTCCACGTGTCTCTTGATGGTGGCACCCCGCTTCGAGCTGCAGCCAGTGATGATCTTCATCCCATCCCACACTTCCTTCATGCTGTTGTTCTGCAACTTCTGCCCCAGCTTTCTCCTGTATTGCTCCTTCGCTGCCCTGATCTGGACTCGGGGTTCCTTCTGCATGTGCTTGAGCTCATGGTGATCACCGCCTTTAAAAGCTCTTTTCTTCTGGTTCAAAAGGCCCTTGATGTCACTTGTAATCCATGGCTTGTTGTTAGCATAGCAGCGTACTCTTCTTACTGGAACTACAATGTCCATACAGAAGTTGATGTAATCAGTAGTGCAGTCAACAACCTCCTCAATGTTCTCACTATGTGACTCCTGCAGCATATCCCAGTCCGTAGTTCCAAAGCATTCTCTCAGAGTCTGATCTGCCTCAGGGGACCACTTCCTGAATAAGCATGTGGTTGTAGGTAGCTCTCTCACTCTTGGTTTGTAGTGAGGCTGAAGCAGAACCAGGTTATGATCTGCTTTCCCAAGCACAGGCAGCAGGGTGGCGCTGTATGCATCTTTAACATTTGCATACAGTAGGTCAATAGTCCTATTTCACCGGGTGTTACAATCCACATACTAGGGATGTAGGGATAATGGGAAAGAATATGGTTGTGCATTCATGGTGTGCCAGTGTATTCTTGTACAATTTTAATTATGTTAATAAAAATTTACTAGCAACATGCAATGCAGCATAATAAATATGATTGTTACTGTGGTATACATTATAACTCAAAACATCAATATGGAATGGTCCATAAAGTACTTCCATATAAATTTCACTTTAGCGATACCACAGGAAATCAATCAATGACTGATTTTACAATATAACCGATTTGACAGTATAATCATATACATTCAAGAACATTAACTTATATTTATTAAGTACACAAATAAATGTAAAGTAAAATTAACATCTTAAATAATATTTAATTTCAATTAAAACAGATTGGGTCAAATGAAGTGAAGAGCTACACAAATAGACTGACTGGTACAGTATGTGTCTGTGTGTGTTCATTTCTTTCTTTTTATCATCCAGCATGTGCACTGGTAGTACAAACAAGATGTCATCTGCCTTCACTTATAAATCCTTTAAGTGTGTTAGTGTGTGTGCATTCATGCGCCCTCTTGCATGTATCCTGTGTGTGCACACATGTATATTTAGATATATTTAATATTTAGATATTATCCATCTCAAAAACTACTCATGCAAAAAATTTGCAAATCAATAGGCTTAGTCCGAAGGCTAAATGCAGCACTCTGCAAAAAATCCCTGATAAATCAAGCAATTTCTACTGCAGTTATCATTGGATATCGGTTAATTTGTTTTAGAAGTAAAAAAAATACTGGAACTAACTGGACACAAACAACTGGCATGAAGCCTGTAAGAAGACAAACAGACAGGTCTGAAGTTACCACTGTACATAAGTTTCCACAGTTAATACGCGCACGGAAACACATACAGACACCATGCTAAAATCAACTTTTCTTTACATTTTTAAAATCCAGTGTCTGTCTGTCTGTCTGCTTTTCACGAGAGAACTACTTAACAGATTTAGGATTTTTTTTTCTATAATTTGCTTGAACATTCTGGTTGATTTTGCGACTCATCTCATTGTGTTAAGTATCGTAGATTGATTGCGGCAGCAATTTATAAGTGCAAAGCAAAGAGAGAGGCTGCGGGCTGAGGAGAGGGGGAGGCATAAAATTAATCAATTGGTGCTGAAGTTATTTGACATGCTGTCCCAGACATACACATTTTAGAACACAACGATTCACTTCATTATTCTACAGAATTTTTAAATTCCATTAATCCTCCTGGCATGCCGCCCCACAATTTACCATTGAAAGTAGGAGCACCGATTATCCTTTTGAGAAACCTGAGCCCGCCCAAACTTTGTAATGGTACAAGTCTGTCAGCTTCAGAACAACATTATAGAGGTGATAATCATCACAGGATGTGGCATTGGCAAAAGGGTTTTAATCCCTCACATTCCTCTTATCATGACAGACATGCCCTTTCAATTCAAGAGATTACAGTTCCCGGTGAAGCTTTGCTTTGCAATGTCAATTAACAAGGCCCAGGGACGGACACTCAGGGGTTGATCTTAGCTCACCACGCTTCTTGCATGGTCAGCTTAATGTTGCTTTCTCCCGGGTTAGTTCCCCAAGAAACCTATATGTCATCGCCCCTGAAAACAAAACCAAAAATATTGTACATCAAAAGGCCCTTGGATAGGAAACCTATCAATATAAATTGTTCTCAATACAAATTAAATTTGTTTATTTTTTAAAGTTTGTCCTGTTTCACAGCTATGCGGGGGCAGCCACAGAGGACAGTTAGTCATAGAATAAGAATCGGAACTTAACTCAATAATGAATTTTTGACCCCATTACCAAAATAAAATGACCAAAAGAATGGATTAAAGAAGTTTGAATTATTATCAACCTTTTAACTGCAATATCAGTGAAATGATCCATGTTGTACTTTTCTAATCTTTTTCTGATTATGGAATTCTTCACATGAGAGTTTGGTGAAAATTCTTACTTATTAGATCACAGAGATATGGAAATATAATATTTTAACTTAAAAACAGTTTTGCTTTACTTTCTTTGCATTTTCAACAATGTTATTATAGCATCTAAAAGCTGTGCATTCACACTTTACGAAACACATTCCTTTGTATACAATAGCAAGATATGAAAAATGTTTCAAGAGTAAAGGATCCACCATTAGCACAGAGTTGTCTTTTAAAGATCCCACAAAAACAAAATAAATTATTATATAGTAAAATAAAAAAGGTACGAGCCCCTGAAAATGTAGGCTAATGTGAGCTCACTATCAGTACTGGAGTTTACCACTGAAAAATATGTAAGCATCAATCATGTCTTTAGGAAAGTTTTCTCTAAATGGCAGGGTAACATACCTTTTTGTTGTATCCTGCTTTATAAATATTTAAACTGCATTAGAGTTATGAGGATGTGCTAGTATGTTTAATTTAGTAGAAGCTGCTAATCCAGAGTAAAAGTGTTGTTAGATGAATTTGTGTTAATGGAAACGGATTGCTTTTGGGCTAATGTGCATTTATCTGCTGCTATTTTGTTAAATCATTCCGTTAAAGGATAGACAGGTTTTTTTTGTTACGGATAAAAGTCTATCTCATGGATAAGAAAATAACTTTTTTAAAAATGTAAATGGTTTCATGGCCCTAAGTGTATTCTTTATGTTTTGAGGAACACGTTTTAAATGTTTAATTTACTCATAATCATTACGTTCTTTCACCTGTCATGCTGTTGCTAGTTCTATAAAATTAAACAGAGCACAAATGCAATTGACTCTGCAGTTAAACCTCAGGATAGTCATCTACTTGTGTGCAGCTGTCAGCATTGTGCAAGCAGTGGTTTGTTTTCTGTTAACTGTTTATAATTTTGTCATTTTTTCATGATGTTATGATTGCCACCATTTTGTTTATCTGTTTTTTTTACATGTATGTTGCCATTTTGTTGGGTATGGCTTCTGTGATACTATATATTGCTAGGCACAGGGTGCACAGGATGAGCAGGCTACATGACACATATTATTTAAGATGGGTGTGTGGTCAGAAATGCAGCCACACATTTTAAGAAAATAATGGAACAATTTTGTGAAAGATTTAGTTCTTGAGCACTTCAGTTTTTAATTGAATTCTGGTCATGGCTTTGGCTTTATTTAGGATTCAGATTTTGAATTTTGTTATCTCCCATGCATTTCAGTGAATGATCTTTAGTGTTTAGTGAATCTGACGTTGGCTACTTCAGATCTAGCCAAAAAAGACCTAGCAGGGGAGAGGACACAGGCACTGGCTGTTCGTCGCTTCTCCACACTATACTCATTATTTAAGTATTTTATTCATTATTTAAGTATTTGTATTACTTGAATGTCATTTGATTGTAGCTGTTTTCTGGATATTATACAGGTGTTTAACATCTAGAGGCTATAATTTGCTGTTAACACCTTACAGTGTTTAATATCGTTGCTTTTGGGAGAAATCCTACCTGCGGCAGTTGTTGGGCTGACTTGTGTTATGTCATCGGTGCTAGCCTGTTATTGGTCTCCAACTGACTGTTACTAACTGATACCACTTGAGTTTTCTGTGGACGGCATTTGGGATTTCTTGCAGAATACCTCTTAATGTTGATATCTGAACTAAGGCTTCTGGAGTCTATTACATTTCCTGAATATCGGCTCTGTTGTTGGGGACCTTGGTGAATGACTTGCTTCTGGAGTCCTTTGCAATTTGCACCACAGCTGTCTAACTGTGCACATAAGGACTACGGCTGACTATTTACATTGGGACCATATCTCCTCCACTCGCTGGCATGCTTCAGTATCTGCCATCGCAACTGTTGGAGCTCAACAACCACAGCCTTCCATTAGACATCACAGTCATCAAACAACTTGGACTCCTCCGTCGCCACCGCTACGTCCATACGTCCATACGTCTGGTCGGCAGTTTGTTTACATCAAGATTGGGAGCTCCACTCCGTCCTTGTGGTCAGCAGCAATTTACTCCGTCGCAGCCCAAACACATCATCCAAGCACCATCACCACGAAGACTAAAAACACTGCTCGGCGGTGGTCCAGGCGAGACAGAAAGCCTGGAGTGGGTTTCAGCTTTCTTCGTCCTCTGGTTAAAAGCAACACATCGCTAAACATCACAGTTGAACTTTTTAATGTTCAGCCCCTGACAAATAAAGACTGTCTAATTTATAATCACATTGTAGACAGGGGGATTGACATTATTTGTTTGATTGAGACCTGGCATAAATCTGAGGCATGCTCAGTTTTAAACTAGTCCTGCCCTCTTGGGTACACTTACCTCAAAAGGCCCGAGGCTCTGGACGTGGCAGTGGTCTGGCTGTAATCCATTGTAAAGGTTTGCAATTATCACTTCTCCCCTTTCCTAATTCTCAACTTTTGAATGCCTGGCAATTAATTGCAATCATCCACTTTTTATAACAATACTTCTTATTTACCGACCACCAAAACAACACCCTGATTTCATTACGGAAATGAATGAGCTGCTCTCATCTTTCTGTACAACAGCATCAAATATACTGATTCTTGAAGATTCATGTGGACAAACCATCTAATTATTCTGCTGCCCAGCTCTTAGAGCTCCTGGACTGCCTAAGTCTGAGGCAACTTGTCGAGGTCCCCACTCACAACAAGGGCCATACCCTCGATTTAGTCATTACTGACTCAGTCTTCATCTCTGACCTCCAAGTACTTGATCTGGGTGTTTCCGATCACAAAATTGTTTCAATGGATTTACCCACATTTTCTCTATACTCTAAACCACAACACTGCATCTGCTTCAGGAGCCTGAAAAAAATAAATACGATTGATTTAAATGCTGACATTAAGAACTTCTCTATTGCTCCACACCTTTCTTCTGTCAATGAATTAGTCGATTATTACAACAATGGGCTCCAGAACATCCTTGAGACCCATGCCCTAGTTAAATCATGAGTGGTCCCTTTTGTAAAATCTGCCCCGTGGTTTACAGGTGAGCTTCGACAGATGAAAGCAGCTGGGTGAGCCCCCGAGCAGCGTTTTGTTGCAACCAGTTTAACGGTCCACAAATTAGCTTATCAGGAACACCAAAAAAACTACTCCAGGGCACTGACCACTGCCAGATCTCAATACTATTCAAATTTAATCAACAACAGTCCTGGAAACTCCAAACAACTTTTTTCAGCGATAAATCATTTACATAATCCTTATACCTATGCCTGTAATAATTTCACAGAGGAGCAGTGCAATAGTTTTATTGAATATTTCACCTCTAAGGTAGACATTATCCGCTCCTCGTTGTCTGTCTCCAGCCCTCCATCGCTGGATGTTTCTACACCAAAGCCAATGGGCTGCCTTTCCCAGTTCCTCTGTACCACAGTTAAAGAAGTTGAGGATATCATACAGAGAATGAGGCCTTCAGCATGTTCATTGGACCCTTTTCCTACTCCTCTGGTAAAAGCTAATGTATCAGATATAAGCCCTCTTATTGCTGATATCATTAATCACTCTCTCCAGAGAGGCTTAGTCCCACTGGCCTTGAAAACCGCAAAAATTAGACCTCATTTAAAAAAATCCTCTTTGGATCCTGAAGTGGTAGCAAACTATCGTCCGATCTCCAACCTTTCATTTTTGTCTAAGGTTTTGGAAAAGGTTGTTTTGGTCCAGCTACAGGAACACCTCAAAAAATTCAATCTGTTTGAAAAATTTCAATCTGGTTTCCGAACTTCTCACAGTACAGAGACAGCCCTAGTCAGAGTCACCAATGACCTCCTGATGGCTGCTGACCAGGATTCTCCATCACTCCTTATCCTCCTGGACCTCACAGCTGCATTTGATACGGTAGATCATAGTGTTCTCCTTCATCATCTTCACTATATAATTGGACTTTCTGGCATTGCTTTAGAGTGGTTCGAGTCCTATCTTACAGATCGGGGTGAGTACTGTATGTGGCCTTCAGGGATGCTAAATCTCATACCCACACTGTCACCTGTGGGGTCCCACAAAGATCAGTCCTTGGGCTGACCCTTTTTAATATCTATATGCTACCCCTGGGTCACATCATCCGCAAGCATGGAGTTTCATTCCATTGCTATGCCGATGATACACAGCTCTATGTGAGTCTGGATTCGGCTTCTTTTACACCTCCATCAACTCTTTGCTCTTGCTTGGATGAGATTGAGGCCTGGATGTCTAAGAACTTCCTCAAGCTAAACAGCACTAAAACTGAAGCTCTTTTAATTGGAACCCCCCATCAAATTCGCTTCTCTGTAAATTACATTTCCTTTTCTGACTGTACCATTACCCTCTCCCCTTCTGTTACAAATCTGGGTGTCAAGTTAGACTCCCATCTGTTATTTGATACACATGTCCATCATCTTTCTAAAATTGCATTCCTTCATCTCTGAAACATAGCCAAACTCCGTCCCTACCTCTCCCTCTGTGATGCTGAAAAGCTGGTTCATGCCTTTGTCTCATCCAGGTGGGATTATTGTAATGCACTCCTCATCGGGATCCCCAGCAAGAGCCTTCAAAAGCTCCAACAAATTCAAAACAGTGCTGCAAGAATCCTGATGAAATATGAACACATTTCATCAAACCTATGGTCACTTCATTGGCTCCCTATTCACCTCCATATTGAATGCAAACTATTTGTTTACTCTCCAGTGTATCCATGGAAATGCTCCACAATATCTTAAGGAACTCCTTATACTACAATCCACTGCAAGAAACCTCCGTTTTGCAAATACCTACCGCCTTCGCCCCACTGTGACCAAACTTCGCACAATGGGTGACCGAGCCTTTGCAGCCACTGCTGCACGGCTCTGGAATGCCCTACCAGAGAGCCTGAGAACACAGCAGATTGTGGGCTGTTTTAAAAAACAGCTAAAGACTTTTCTATTTAGGAAAGCTTATTAACAAGAATGCTACTAATTATTGTTGTTTTATCTCTGTTTTTATCTTGCTTTGCCTTTGTTTAAACTTTTTTATGTAGCACTTTGAGATTTACTACTAATGTAAAGTGCCCTATAATTAAAATACATTATTATTATTATTATTATTAATCACACTTTTTAAACGCTAACATTCAATTATATAAAATTGATCCATGTGAACTTTAATGGTAAGTTCTTGACTGTCACTACATGAAGCTAGTACCAGTAAGAGCTCAATTCCTTGACAAATGATAATAAAACAATGTTGCCTTCTTAGTAATGTAAATACAATGGTGTCTACAGCATTTAAGATGACTACTGTTGTGATTTAAGGTTTATGGATCAGAAAGAAGAACCATCAGGAAAGGGCCAATCACTTAATTAGACCAAAAATACATTTAGTAGAAATGGTAGGAAAGGCCCAAGCAATTATTAGGGGCAAAATAATGGTAAAATAAGGGAAATTTAATTTTGTAATTGATTTCTGGTTGTGTCTTTTTGTTTATGATTGAGGGTTGCCTATTTAAAGATCTCTAAGGGTCTACATTTGTTCTATATTTAACATACAGTCCAATGAATGGATTGCTGGTAAAATGATGATTGTTACAATTGACTGGAGCACAATGGAAGGCATACAAAGAAGACTTAGCGGAGGATTTGTTTTCTGTTGCAAGCCAGGCCAGTGTGAATTCATTAACTTCTGGCAGTTTCCAAAATTTTTTGTGCATATATTTGCTGGCCAATAGTAAAACTGAAAGTTAGGTTGTGCCATTCCACCTTCTGATCTTTGATCATCTTTTGGATGCATGGCCATTTCGAATTCCAGATGAATGATGTTATAATTAAGTGTGTTTTCTTAAATAATTTATTGATAAATATAGGGATGCTATTGGAATGAATTGGAAGAAAGTATAAGGAGTAAAGGAATTATGGAGAAGGTTAAAGGTAAGGTTTTTAAAGGATAGTAGTAAGACCAGCAGTGATGTATGAAGTTGAGACATGGGCAGTAAAGGGAGCGCAGAAGAAAAAGTTAGATGTGTCAGAAATGAGAATGTTGTGGTGAACAGAACAGGAAATGAGACTTCCAAACATATTAAGATTTCTAGTGAGGTAGATTGTATAGGGGACTATATTACATTAAATAAGTGTCAAAAGTTTGAGTGTCTGCGTTTAATAAATCTGGTTTAGTCTTCTGATATTACTGAGGGAAGCACTTTCTCAATCCATCTAGCTAAAACTATGCAAGTATCTTAACCTCATTATTCAGGAGTGAAATTGGTCTATATGATGAACACTGTAGTAAGTCTTATTTTTCTTTGGAACAGTTAATAATTCTCGGTGTAATGTTTGGGATAGAATTTCATTTATTTTGCTTCTATGAACGTTGTTAGCAATAATGAAGCAAACTAGGTTACATTTTTTTTGCTTTCATTGTGTGGCCATCAAGGCTTGCACCTTTACCTATAGAGTGAGGTTATGGAATCCTGCAATTCTAAAAGTATCAGAGAGTTATCAAGGTCTTCTGCACAAAGAATATCAAGCTGTGGCATTTATATTTTATTTAAAAACTCCTTAGCTTGTGTCTCATCTTCTTTACACTAAGAGCAATGTAAGGACTTAAAACACTTCTTAAATGTGTCAGTTATTTCTTTATGTTACCTTAATTTGTTACAGCTGCAATGGTAATTTAAAATTTTGTCTTGCTAATTTTCCACTTATTGATTTTCTTGAGCTAGAATCTTATTAGTCTTCTCTCCACGTTCATAATAATGACTTCACGCTTAAGTTCTGGTTGTACAGCCAGTCTTTTCCTATAGAGAAACTCATTAGGAGATCTAGCTTATTTCTGATCTATTCTGGAAATCTCTGTAATCAGTTCTGACACCTTACTAGTCTCTAATTTGCTTTTATGGGAGACAAACGAAATAATGTGTCTTCTTAAAACAGCCTATATCGTTTCCAAGAGTGTTTCTGTGGAAACCTCTAAAGATGCATTGAGGCTATGCATAATTAATTTGTTTGGAGTTGAATTCTATAAAGTCTTTATCTGCTAATGGTAGGGGGTTAACACACAAATGAGTTGCGAGTTGAGTATGTAGGACATAATGATGTAAGCTCCAAAATAAGCAGAACGTGGTCGGAGATGACAATAGCATTGCACTTACAAGACCTGTGGGTAAGAAATTATTATTAATGAACAAATAATCAATTCTTGAGTAACTATGATGTACAATTGAGAAAAAGGAACATTCTCTTGAATTTGGATTTCAAAATCTCCATGGGTCTTATAGATTGTGATGTGCAATGAACTGTGCAATTATATTTGAAGTTTTAGATGTTATACAATAGGTCTATAAGTATTTGGACAATGACACAGTTTTCATAATTTTGGCCCTATACGCCACCACAATGCATTTGAAATAAAGCAATCACTATGTCATTCAAGTGTAGATGTACAGCTTTAATTTAAGGAGTTTACCAAAAATATTGTATGAGTTGTTTAGGAATTACAGTCATTTTTTCTGTATAGCCTCTTCCATTTCCAGGGGCTTAAAAGTTTATGGACATTTGACTGACAAGCTGTTCCATAGCCAGGTTGGAGCAGTTCCCTCATTATTTCAAATCAACAATCTGGTACATTATTAAAAAGAAGGAATGCAATGGTGAACTCAGCAACACCAGAAGGTCTAGGAAACCACAGAAGACAACTGTGCTGGATGATTCCAGAATTCTATCCTTGGTGAAGAAGAACGCCTTCACAACGTTTAGTCAAATCAAGGACACTATGTGGGAGGTAGACCTATCATTGCCAAAGTCTACAATCAAGAGAAGACTTAATGAAAGTAAAGACTGAGGGTTTACCACAAGGTACAAACCACTGGTAAATCTCAAGCATACAAAAGACAGAATAGACTTCAGAAATAATTTTTTAAAAGGCTATCTAGTTCTGGAAAAATTTTCTTTGGACAAAGGAAACTAAGATCAATATACACCAGAATGTTGAAAAGAGAGGAGTATTGGGAAGAGAAGAAATGGCTCACAATCCGATGAATATCACATCATCTGTGAAACATGGTGGAGGCAGTTTTATGGCATGTTCATGCATGGCTGTGAATGGAAGTCAGTCACTGGTGTTTATTGATGATATAACTGCTGGCAGAAGTAGCAGGATGAATGCTGAAGTGTACAGGGCTATACTGTCTGCTCAGATTCAGCCAAATGCTGCAAAACTGATAAAGACAACACTTCACAGTACAGATGGACAATGAGCCAAAGCATACTGCAAAACCAAACCAAGTGTTTTTAAGAGTGAAGTAGTGGAATTTAATTGTGTTTTAAATCCAGACCTAGATACATCCTCAATTACAGCGGCAATAACTCACAATTGTTACACAGTTTGTAATGGATCATACGTAACTATCAGACCCGAGGAGGTTTTTAAATCCTAACCTAGGAGCATACTCATTTTCACCTGTACATTATTTTTACTCAAGAATTGATTATTTCTTTATAGACAATAATTTTTTGCCCACTACCAAATCTTGCAATTACGATGCTATTGTTATCTCTGACCATGCCCCTCTGATCTTGGACCTTAAATGACTGTGTCCTACACACTCATTTCATAGCTGGTGTCTTAACCCCTGTCATTAGCTGATGAGAGCTGTACAGAATTCATATTGAAACAAATTTATTAATTTCTTAAGACAAACAGATCCTCAGAGGTCTCATCAGGTATATCCTGGGAACTCTGAAGGCATTTTTAAGAGGACAGATACTTTTCTATCTTTCTCACATAAATAAAACCAAGAAGGCATCTGAGTTAATCAGTGAAATTACCAGAATAGATCTAGAATACCCCGGGTCTCCAAATGAGGCACTTTATAGGAAAACTCAAGTTTTGGTATCAGAACTTCTTGACTACTAAAGAAATGGAACACCTATTATTATGAACACGGAGAGAAAGCCAATAAGATCTTAGCCATACAATTCCACAAGTAGGAAGTCCGTAATTCAGTAACAGCAATTTACCAACACAGATGGAGACAAAATTATTGAACCTAAAAATATAACTCACACATTTAGAAAATAATATAAGACTTTACATTATACTCAGTTTAAAGAAGATAAGACACAAACTAATGAGGTTTTTGATTCATTACAGATACCACAGCTACATACTCTTAGTACTGTGGAACTGGATAAACCTCTGACATTTTAAGAATTGCTAGATGCTATAAACTCACTTCAAAGTGGGAAAGAAGCCGGCCCCCATGGCTACCCAGTAGAATTTTATAAAAAATTTTCAAGCAAGTTACCTCCACTATTATTACCAATGTTTATAGAAGCTAAAGACAATAAAAATTTTACCTCAAACTTTTCCCCAAGCATTACCATTTTTCCTAAGAAATATAAGGACTTCACCCATTAAATCTAACACCACAGAGATCTTATTATCTTTAGATGCAGAAAAAGCATTTGATATGGTTGAATGGGACTACCTATTCACCACATTGCACAAATTTGTGTTCAGCCCAAACATTTGTGCATGAATCAAACTACTTTATACTAGTCCAGAATCCTCAGTTTGTATGAACAACATTATTTCAGACTACTTCAAACTAGAATGTGGTATTTGACAAGGATACCCCTTATAACCATTGCTCTTTGCAATTGCCTTTGATCCATTGGCTGTAAACTTTCAAAATGCATCAGAGTCAAAGGGAATTTTCAGGGAAGGACTTGAACACAAAATATCAGTATATGCAGATGATTTAGTACTGTATATATCTGACCCACAAAATTCCATGCCAGCAGTCCTAAAAGCACAAGCTGTTTTTCAAAACATATCTGGACTGAAAATCAATTTGAATAAAAGTGTACTTATTCCAGTAAATTCTCTAGCACACAATATTGGATAGGACACCTTACCATTTATCTTAACGGATCAATTTAAATATTTAGGGGTAAATATCACAAGCAAATATAAAGCTCTGTATCAACCAAATTTTGCTGTCTGCATAGAAAAATTAAACAAGATGTGAATAGATGGTCTATCCTCCATCTTACATTAGCAGGGAGAATGAACATTGTTAAGATGACCATCCTTTCCACACTTTTTTCCGATATCAAAGCATCCCCATATACAGTAACAAATATTTTTTTAAGAAATTAGATTCAATTATAAACTTATTTACTTGGAATATGAAACATCCACACATCCAAAGGGTGACTCTACAACAGCCTAAAACAGAAGGGGGTATGGCACTACCTAACTTTCAATTTTAATACTGGGTGGCAAATACATAAGCATAGAGACCTCATGTATAAATGGTGCGTACACACAAAAATGTTGCGTACACCTGTTTCCATGCTCACATCGCGATGTATAAAAGCTAAAAAGCAACGCAATTCTCATGCTAGCACAAACCATTGCGTACACAAGTTCTCGGCTCAGTTGTGCAAACTGGCAGCCCCCAGTGTCAAAGCAGTGCTACTGTTCCTTTGTGGTTTCCCTTTATTTTTTAGATTCACATCTCTGATGTGGCTTTATCAAATACACTGAAATTAACCACATATTATTTTTTAGTTTAAGGCATCTGATTGTAATCAGCCTGTAACCATTTAATGGTGCATGGAATGGCCAAACTATTCCAAATACCATAGAGAAAAGCCAAGCAAAATGACACCTTTTATTGGCTAACTAATTAGTTAGCCAATAAAAGGTGTCATTTTGCTTGGCTTTTCTCTACATTCATAATGGCTAACACGGTACAACACCCTAGTACTCCAAATACCATAGCCACTTTAGCGTTGTTACTCTCAGTGCATCACTCAGAGTATTTTAACCCACTGTATCCGAGTGTGGAACTTCTCCCATTTGGCAAATGCTTCACAGCATTTCCTGTATGGATCTCGTGGTTCAGAAACAGTTTCATCCCAAGAGCTATAAACACACTTTATCAGTCCATCAAGTGCTTTCGGTAGAACTGTTTGTACTTATAAGTACAATTATCTCACTGTAAACTTGCATTACAGTTGCAATATTGCACAACCTGAGCCACTTATGCTTTCATATTGTATATTTTTCATAGTTTTGTATCATATTATTATTATTATTGTTGTTGTTATTTTACCATTTTATAGGAAAATAAATTTATGGAGGATTTGCATATTGAATCTCATTGCACCATACAAAAACAGTAAAGGAATTCAGTTCAATTCACTAGAAGAGAGCACGTATTTACAGATGATGATGACTGGCTTCTAAGTCAATTTAGATTTCCAGGCGCTATCTTCTTGGAGCTCTTGATATCATTTTTAAGATGAAATGCAGTAAAGTATGTATATTACATTATACAGATACATTTTTAACTTAATTTAAATAATGTATACTGTTATTGATTAAATGTGTGGAAACGGTGGACAGCGGTAGCAATGAACTGGTGCCCCTCCATGTTGTATACTTGGTTTAATTCCTATCATCATGAAAATTATATCAAATATACATCTTAATATTTAAATTGTTCAGAGAACTGTAATATCATGAATGTAATGTATTTTGTGTCCTGTCGGCATAAGAGAAAGCCCATTTAAGAAGCATGTAGTGATTCACACGCATAGAGTACATAGAAGAACACATACAATACAAAGCATTTAATGTGCTACTTTAGTTACGATGAGATTTGAGAAACTGGTAAATTAACCGATCTTAAGATCAAGTTTATGACGTTCTACTTTAATGACAAAATAAACTACATGATTAAAGTGGAATTTTTTTTCCCAGAGTGTCCCTATTTTTCTTTCTTTTCTCTGTACCATAATATGCTTCCTTATGACTCTCAGACAGTGGGGTATGACTTGCCTTTTCACGGCAACTTTGATATCTGACCATTTCTTATTTATTTTTGGCACTGTGCGACTTTCTGAACTTGAACTTTTGAGTTTCTCCGCTGCTCTATGATACTCAATCAAAATCCTTTTGTTGTTTATACCACGGCTTAAACCAACAAATAGTATGTTTTTCCTTGCCTCCACTTGGTATTCACTAAAATTCTTCTTTTTTTCCCTGTGCTTTTGCCATTGTCTTTTCACAGAACACTGAACTTAAGGAGCTATTTATATTGAATTGCATATTCAAAGAGGCGTGATTCTGGGAAGAGTCGGGGTGGGGCAGCAGGTGCATGCACTTGTGTTACATTTCATGCTGACCGGGATTTATGTAGCAGAAGAACGAGGAAGATGTCATACGCTCAGATTTATGCATCTCAATTTTTTTGTGCGTATGCACATTTCTGCTTTATTCCGTATACCATGTTTTAGTGTGAATTCTACACAGGGCGTTATACATGATGCCCCTGGACTTCAACACAAATCGATTAACATACAAAAGCCTGGAATAATTGCAATAGTGCTAAAATCTTTCAGTACTTCTTTATTTTCCCTGCACTGTGCCCCAGCTAATACAAATTATCGTCAATTCACTAATAATCCAATAGTCCTTCATTCTCTCAGAATATGGAACAAATGTAGGAAGCACATTAAGACAGAGAAGCTTTTATCTGTTGCAACTCTACATGAGAACTACCTTTTTCCACTCTCTCAAACATATACAGTATTTAATATTTGGAAAATGACTGGGATCAAAACATTCAGAGACTTGTACATAGATAATATCTTCGCATCCTACAAACAATTACACTTCAAACTTAGCTTCTTATCAACACAACTCTTCCACTACTTTCAAGCTATAAACTTTGCTAAAGAGAACAACAACAACAACAACAAAATTTATTTATATAGCACATTTTCATACAAAAAGTAGCTCAAAGTTCTTTACATAATGAAGAAAAGTAAAATAAAAGACAAAATAAGAAATTAAAATAAGGCAACATTAGTTAACATAGAAAAGGAGTAAGGTCCGATGGCCAGGGTGGACAGAAAAAACAAAAAAAAGAACCTGCCCAATTTTCCTCACCTCCACCTAGTTCTATTCCAGAAGAAATATTAATCAGTCTTGAAGACTCAGATAGCATCTCTACAATTTATAAAAATATTTCAAAGTTCCTTCCTTTCAAAGACCCCAGGGGACATTAGGGAAATGATCTGTCACTTAATATTTCAGAAAAGGAATGGAAGGCAGCTATGCACAGAATACACTTGCGCTCCATATACACAAAACATTCAATCATTCTACTTAAAATCTTTTATCGAGCACACTTATCTTGTTAAAATTGTTCAAAATGTCTCCATGGCAAGATCAACCTGTGAACGTTGTAATCGAGCTCCAACCTCACTGGGCCACATGTCTGGGGATGCGCCAAATTAACAATATTTTGGACAAAAATCTTTGAATGGCTGTCAGACAGCCTTGGTGTCACAATTACTCCTAACCCATTAACAGCTGTTTTTGGTGTCTTCCCAGATGGACTTATGAAGGACAGACAAACTGTAAATGCCTTCACCTCACTACTATCACATAGACTTATGTTGCTCGGAAAAATCCCACCCCACCACTTTCACATCAGTGGGTAACTGATGTTCTAAACTGTTTGCAATTGGAAAAAAAATAATTCTCACTTAGAGGAACTTTTTAAAAATATGTCAGGATCTAAACAATATCATTTTAGAATAAGCTTCCATTTTGGGGAAAAGGATACTCTTCCTTTCTTGCTGCTTGTAAAGAGTAGCTTTGGTTATTGGCTCTCCTCTCCCTCTCTTGGGTGGCTTTGAACTTTGCATTGTTAAGTTTGACTTGAATGTATGGGATGTTATCTGCTTCAAATTAAAATCATTAAAAATTCTCCAGCCATTATAACTTTATGAGTGTTCATATTGGGAATCAGTGTAAATTAATTTTCATGAATTATCTGTTGTCCACATTAGGCGTTTATATATTTACCAGAATTACTTTGAGCTGTGTAAGTTCCCCACCACCATGAGATAGCACCATTCAGGATCAAATACCACATCTGTTACTACAAGTGGGATTTCATCCATCCATCCATTATCCAATCCGCTATATCCTAACTACAGGGTCACGGGGGTCTGCTGGAGCCAATCCCTGCCAACACAGGGTGCAAGGCAGGAAAAAAACCCCGGGCAGGGCATCAGCCCACCGCAGGGTTCACACACACACACACAATCACACACTAAGCACACACTAGGGACAATTTACAATCACCAATGCACCTAACCTGCATGTCTTTGGACTGTGGGTGGAAACCGAAGTACCCACGCAGACACGAGAAGAACATGCAAACTCCACGCAGGGAGTTTGTCTCCATCTGTGTTGGTAAATTGCTGTTTCTGAATTACGGACTTCCTACTTGTGGAATTGTTTGGCTAAGATCTTATGGGCTTTCTGTCCTTGTTCATAATAATAACATTGTGATTTAAAGATGAAGTGTTCCATTTCTTTAGTAGTCAAAAGGTTAAATTCTGGCACCAAAACTTGACTTTTCCTATAAAGTGCCTCATTTGGAGATCCGGGGTATTCTTGATCTAGTTTTTTCAAAAAAGTATCGGGCATGCTAATTGATAGTATTCTTGACATAGTAAACTCGTCATTAGATACGGGGGTCCTCCCAGACTGTCTTAACACCGCTGTAGTTAAACCCCTACTCAAGAAAAATAATTTTGACTCCTCTGCTTTTGAAAATTTTAGACCCATTTCTAACCAGCCTTTCTTAAGAAAAATTTTAGAGAAGGCAGTCATTATGCAGCTAAATGACCACCTCAATAAACATGCTATTTTTGATAAGTTTCAGTTGGGTTTCAGAACAAATCACAGTACAGAAACTGCACTTGTTAAAGTAGTAAATGACTTGCGGGTAAATGCAGACAGAGGCCATTTATCTGTTCTCATCCTCTTAGATCCAAGTGCTGCATTTCACACCATTGATCACGATATTCTTAGAAATTGCCTTAGTCAATGGGTGGGCCTCTCTGGCAGTGTCTTAAACTGGTCTGAATCCTACCTGGCAGGTAGAAAATTCTTTGTTAGTTGTGGTAATAATAACTCAAAGACACATGATATTCTATATGGTGTTCCACAAGGCTCTGTCCTGGGTCCGCTGCTCTTTTCGATCTACATGCTTCCGTTAGGTCAGATTATCTCGGGACATAACGTGAGCTACCACAGCTATGCTGATGACACACAGCTGTATTTATCAATAGCACCTGATGACCCCGACTCTGTTGTTTCACTAACACAATGTCTTACTTGTGTTTCTAAATGGATGAATAGTAATTTTCTCAAGCTAAATAAAGAGAAAACAGAAATGTTAGTGATTGGCAATAATGGATATAATGAGGTTATTAGAAACAAACTTGATGCATTAGGATTAAAAGTCAAGACGGATGTAAAGAATTTAGGGGTAACTGTTGACTGTAACCTGAATTTTAAATTGCATATTAATCAGATCACTAGGACAGCATTTTTTCACTTAAGAAACATAGCAAAAGTTAGACCTCTTATATCATTGAAAGATGCTGAGAAATGAGTTCAGGCTTTTGTTTTCAGACAACTAGATTACTGTAACGCACTCCTCTCAGGACTACCCAAAAAAGACATAAATCATTTGCAACTAGTGCAGAATGCAGCTGCTAGAATCCTAACTAGGAAAAGAAAATCCGAACACATTTCTCCAGTTTTGATGTCACTACACTGGTTTATCTGTGTCATTTAGAATCGACTTTAAAATACTGGTTATTGTTTACAAAGCCTTAAATAATCTCGCTCCATCTTAAATAACAGAATGTCTGACATCTTATAATCCAAATCGTAACCTTAGATCCTCAAATGAGTGTCTGCTTAGAATTCCAAGAGCTAAACTTAAAAGAAGTGGTGAGGCGGCCTTCTGCTGTTATGCACCTAAAACCTGGAATAGCCTGCCAATAGGAATTCGCCAGGCTAATACAGTGGAGCACTTTGAAAAACTGCTAAAAACTCATTACTTTAACATGGCTTTCTCATAACTTCATTTTAGTTTAATCCTGATGCTCTGTATATTCAATTAATTAGCATAACTACTCATGCTGGCTCTAAAAATCCATACTAACTCCTACTTCTTCTGTTTCTTTTCCCAGTTTTCTGTGGTGGCAACCTGCGCCACCACCACCTAATCAAAGCACCATGATGTTCCTTCTTTGATGGATTAAAAGCCAGAAGTCTACATGACCATCATCATCAAGTCCTTCCATGAGAACCCTAAATACAAAGAGGACTGTTCATTTATGTTAGGTAGAATGCCCAGAGGGGGTTGGGCGGTCTCATGGTCTGGAACCCCTGCAGATTTTTTTTTTTTTTTCTATCCTCCCTGGCCATCGGACCTTTCTCTTATTCTATGTTAATTAGTGTTGTCTTATTTTAATTCTTACTTTGTCTTTTTTCTCTCTTTTTTCTTCATCATGTAAAGCACTTTGAGCTACATTATATGTATGAAAATCCATCCATCCATCCATTTTCCAACCCGCTGAATCCAAACACAGGGTCACGGGGGTCTGCTGGAGCCAATCCCAGCCAACACAGGGCACAAGGCAGGGAACCAATCCCGGGCAGGGTGCCAACCCACCACAGGACACACATAAACACACCCACACACCAAGCACACACTAGGGCCAATTTGGAATCGCCAATCCACCTAACCTGCATGTCTTTGGACTGTGGGAGGAAACCGGAGTGCCCGGAGGAAACCCACGCAGACACGGGGAGAACATGCAAACTCCACGCAGGGTGGACCCGGGAAGCGAACCCGGGTCTCCTAACTGCGAGGCAGCAGCGCTACCACTGCGCCACCGTGCCGCCCATGTATGAAAATGTGCTATATAAATAAATGCTGTTGTTCTTGTTGTTGATCTATCCTGGTAATTTCACTGATTAATAATAATAATAATACATTTTATTTATATAGCGCTTTTCCCATGCTCAAGTAACTTAACTCAGATGCCTTCTAGGTTTCCAATACAGTCTCCTTTCAGTCGAAATGGGTTCTTACTTGTTAAGTTAGTCTTTCGGTAAAAACATTGCCTTGGTTTTAAGACTCTGAGATGACTAATCAGAGACAATACAGCTTCTGAGCATTAAGGGACATTTCATGATATTAAGTAAACACCTTGAGTTATTTCACAATTGGCATTAACATTGTTTTGATATATTTATTGCTAGGTGTTGTAATTAATAACCTAGCACATAAATTGATGCAATTGAGGAGGTAAAAGAAATAAAGAAAAAAATAATACTGTCTTACCGTTCTCTTCCTCTCCCACACCTTTCCTCCCCAAGTGCGGTTAAGACCAAAAATTACAGACTCCCAGTCCTATAATCTTGTGTGTTTAGTGAATCTGACAGCACTTATGTCTGACTTCTTCTCTGTAACACTTAATAATTTCTATTCAATTAATTCAATTTGATCTGTGTGAACATTTATGGAATGTTTTTAATTGTCACCATTTGAGACTAGTAACAGTAACATCCATCCATCCATCCATCCATTTTCCAACCCGCTGAATCCGAACACAGGGTCACGGGGGTCTGCTGGAGCCAATCCCAGCCAACACAGGGCACAAGGCAGGAAACAATCCTGGGCAGGGTGCCAACCCACCGCAGGACACACACAAACACACCCACACACCAAGCACACACTAGGGCCAATTTAGAATCGCCAATCCACCTAACCTGCATGTCTTTGGACTGTGGGAGGAAACCGGAGCGCCCGGAGGAAACCCACGCAGACACGGGGAGAACATGCAAACTCCACGCAGGGAGGACCCGGGAAGCGAACCCAGGTCCCCAGATCACCCAACTGCGAGGCAGCAGCGCTACCCACTGCGCCACCGTGCCGCCCCTAGTAACAGTAACAGCTCAACTCTTTTAACAGAGTTAAACATAAAAATAAAATACATTTAAATAAGTTAGATGTGTTATTGCTATAATCTGATTTTTTTTCAAAAATTCAAAAATTAGACATTTTTATAGCTCATTCAGAAAATAATTAGTTAATAGCTCATTTCTAAAATAATATTTTCATCACAATTATTAACAAATTGAAGTTACTCAGAAACATATGATGATTCAGGGAGGTTTTGTTCACTTATATGTATTTTTAAACTCCCAGAATGCATGTTCTCAGTCTGCCTATCAAGCAAAAAGTATGACAGTGGCCAAAAAGCAAGTGAAGCATGCTGGATTTCACTCGTTTCTTTTCAAAATTTAGCATGACAGTCTCTCACACTTATTATACAAGTACCCTTTAAATACTGTTAATTAACCTGAGCTTGTTCTCCAAATTTGCTATTTGGCGGCATATTTTTACATGAACTATAAAATTATTTTCTTTTTAACATTCATTCTCAGCTTGGATGACTGGGAGTACTGGGAGTTTTTGTTTTATTTATTATTCTGCCCTTCGTTATGTTCTATGTTTCCATGACCCTGAATTGATTAATCTAGCTCAGGAAATGGAAAGATGGATGGAAAGATTGATCAGTTTTGTCCTTGCGAGTGATTGCCCTCACAAAAAGGTTAAACTATTATATTTTAATAAAACAAGTTTACTATTTTTGCAATCTGAATTCCTGTTGTTTAGGTACATGTGTCAGTATATGTGTTTTCCGAAAGGATTTTGGGCAAAGAAGTGTTAAATAGTGTCTTTCATAGAAGCAGTAACCCATGCTTTGATGGCATCACTTAAACTGGTACATTTTGTATTCGAAAGAAATTAACCTAATTTTCAATAAAAACATTAAAATGAAAAGATCAGCAAATCACTATGAAGATTGGGAGTGGTGCCTCTGCTGTATGTGCAGTGTCTAAATGTGCAGAGTATATGCTGGTATAAGTAAAAAAATAACAAACCAAAGACACAGGCTTTAAGTGTTTAATTTGCAGTTTTTATCGATAATCAATTTAGTTTTCTATTATCTGATATCAGTAACATTTCAATATTATAGCACATTTATGAAAGGAAGCCTGATATATATATATATATATATATATATATATATAGTAAAATAAGGACACAAACACCATCAAAGGTTTGGGGGGATCCCCCGTATACTGTAGCACACATGCAAAGGAAATGACTTTTTCACAGACAGAGTTCAAATCAAAATTGACAAAAAAAGGAAATGAAGGTGGTATATATAGTAGATTTGCAGGAAGTGATGTCATGGGTGAAAGGCATTCTGGAAGCGGAAGTGACGTCATGAAGAGGTGGGATCTTGAGGGTTGGAACCAGGTGTGATGCTACTGTGTGGATTCTTCAGTTGTTCTGCCGGGAGAGAGGAAAAAGCTTTAGAGGGCAGTGCCAACCCCTGGTTTGGCACATAACTGCATCTATTTGAGCCCATAAACTGTCTCCCAAACGTATGTGTGTCTATATATATATATATATATATATATTTTTTTTTTTTGTTTTGGTCAGTTGCAGATGGTTTATGTGTTTCACCTTTTTTAAAAAATACAGGACATTAACAGGGTGTCGTAGTGGTAGCACTGCTGCCTTGCAACAAGGAGGCCAGAGTTTACATCTCAGGTCCTTGACATGTGGAGTTTGCTTGTTCATCCTATCTGCATGGGTTCTCTCCAGGTGTTCCTGTTTTTGGTTTTGGTACATGAAAGGGTACCATCTCTTGACTCCTTCTTGGGGATTTGACACTCAGGTGGGAAATGATAAAGATAACTGGAAAAGCACAACTGTAAGTTATGGTCTGCCTGATCTAAATCCGGCTGTTAAAATGTTATTGGATTTATATGCTCATTGTGGATTGTTAATAATGAACGCACAATGAAATTCAAGTTTCCTCAGAATTTTACCTGCTAGAAGAGGGTATGCTTTTTTTTATTTTAAACAGTGCCAGTCTCGTAAGTATTGTTTGAGGTTAGGTCCTTTATTCTGACTGAGTTTGATGCAATTTGAAGAAAGCTCTGTAAAGATAAAGCACAAAGGGCGGATGAAATCTAACTGGAAATACTAAACCCACTGGATATCGTGGAGTATTTTGTTTACCATGCCTTATCAGTGTTGCTTGGTAAGTGGGGATAGTGCCTTGAGACCGCCAGACTAAGGTGGTGGTCATCATTTTTAAAAAGGGGAGCAAGATGGATCACACTTCTCAGCCTTCCTGGAAAAGTCTGCTCTGGTACAGTAATGGAGCCTGATAACTGAATCTCAATAAAGATCTGATCTTGGCTGTGAAATGGTGCACTAACTCTTTAAGGGATTTTCCATTCTTGTCTATATGTGCTTTTGAATTTGGAGAATACTTGCCTGTGTACTCCATGGTGTCCCGTGGATAGTGCTAACTGAATACCACTCTGGACACTGTATTTTCAGAACAACAGTTATGTCTGCATACTTGGAGATAAGGTTTATATAGCAGTGGATATACTGTAGGCCAATTGTACATTTTTTCTACTGATCCTGTTCATACATTTCATCAACAGGGTATCAAGAAATATCTGAGGCTTGGAGAATACCCCATTTGGGAACCTAAGGAATGAATGTCTAGAGTCTGTGATTGATATTGTCCTCTTGACCTCACCAGAATGTAATACCTAGCAACACTGGAGTTGCTTGAAGGTGAGTGTAATGCAGATGAGTTTTAGCACATCCAGATCTGAAATCAAATGGAAAGCATTAGGGGCTAAGAATCATGAACCGACCTCACAAATAGTCATTTAAGGTCTTATAAGACATATATATAGATATGTTTAATCATTCATCTAACAGTTAACATTACCTTTTTTTTATTATATGTAGTATTATACTTTCTGTTCAAATGCTTATACTATGTTTCTGGAGATTTCAAATTTGTTACTTACAGGGGTAACATGGAAGCTTCCTAGGGTTGTACTGAAGGAAACTGTTGTTAGATAAAGAAGCCAAGAAATGGCTTAAAATGTTACATTGAACATATGTTACTAACTGAAGAAACAGCTACAGCCTTTTCTCATACTTTTAGGTTCTTTTTTCTTGTTTTATTATATATCTGTAAAGTAAATGGCAAGCTTTAAAATTTGTTACCCTTCAAAATGTATCTGATGCATAATTGTTAACTGTAGCAGATAGTGCTGCAATAGATACAAGTTGAGCATCCCTAAACTGAAATTCCAAAATTCAGATTCAGATTCTCCAAAATCAAACTTTTTGAGCAGCGACATAATACCACAAGTAGAAATTTCAACATCTTGACCTCTCTTGCCCAATGTTACCTTTAATTTATTTGTATTGATGAGTGGGTGTGATTAACAAATATGCTGGTACTTAAATTTACGACTGGTTTCTTCCATTCCCCGGAGAAATATTAAGTTTTGCAAAGCACTAACACTCAGACAACGACCAGTTTTTGGGAGTGTGGAGTTGCAGGGCGGTGGGGTTATGGGAAGGTGTCCCCCTTGGTGGCCCCCTTTGTGTATCGAGTGCCATGAAACCCCAACACATGAACAATGAGGTGGGTGTGTGGTCACCCAAGAAGTATCAACGACTGCATAGCATTAATAAACGTACAACAACAGGTGTTTTAGGACCAAGAGGTAAGAAAGAGGGGGAGTAGGCTGTGCAATAACAAACTGTGTGGCACCCTGGAAACATCAGATTAAAAGGAACAGTAACCTTTTAATCAAAACACAGCATGGTAGGTAGAGACTGAAGGCCTGCCATTGTTTGTTGATTCAACTGTTTATCACCTGTTACAGGTATTCACTGATGCTACTGCTACCTTTCTTTCATGAACAAAATGATTAAAATATTGCATAAAATTACCCTAAATCTACGTGCATAATATGTTGTAAAAAGGAACAGACTCGACATACGTAAAAAGGTTTGGGGCAGCCACCCGTATAATATTCCTAGCTGCAAAGGTTTTCTTTTCCATTCAACAGAGTTGTTGATCATACAGAGACCAAGACAGAACTGATGAAGGTTGGAAAACATGGTGGTTTTAAGTGGTCAGACAGGAAGTGATGTATGTTAACCGGAAGTGATGTAGGGTGACCGGAAATGATGTTTCTCTGGCATCAGCCTGGGCGCCAGAACAGGAAGTGATATTCTTCTGGGCGCTGGGACCGGAAGTGACATTCTTCTGGGTGCTGGAACCAGAAATGACATTCTTCTGGGCGCCGGAAACCGGAAATGACATTCTTGATTCAGATAGGTTTTACCGCGGCTGGTGTGTAGAGATAGCAGGAGAAGGTTTAGTGCACCCCGCCCTCCCCTGGCCTGGCGTGGAATTACCTTTACTTGGTCCACACAACATCCCCCTATTTGCACGTGTGTGACAATGTACAGTACATGAAGCATAAATAATTTCATATTTAGATTTGGGTCATAAACTTAAGATCTCATTATGTATATGGAAATATTTCAAAATTCGAAAATATCCAAAATCTGAAATACTTCTGGCCCCAGGCATTTTGGATTAGGAATTCTCAACCTATACCTGCAGCAGTTCATGGCTCAGTCACTATATGACATTTTCACATTATCCCCAGTCTGTTTTGATTTCCCCCCAATTACAGTATTTCTGTTAATCCTGTTAGGTTCACTGGCAACTCAAGATTTGACCAGTGTGAGGGAATTAGGGTGCTTGTTTGTATGTGTTTTGTGTGGAGTCTTTTTATTTGGTTCTTTTTTGCTCTGCATAGGTGGAGTAAATAAGAAACCTGTTCTCAGTATATATTTTATTTAATACAATTTTATTTGGGCTGAAAAATGGAAATGTTCTTCCATGCTCTTTGAGAATACTCACCCTAAGTTTTGAGGAATGTATATCAGAGTGAGCTTCACTGAGTAGGTCAGTACTAGATTTGTTATCTTCCAAATGAAAAATAAAAGCTTATTTTTGATTTTGAAAGTCTCCCACTGTTTCTTATCATGTTGGTCCCAGTTTTCAGATTTTTTTGTAGAAGTCAATTACTGCTATATGAATATTAATTAAATATAAACAAGTTTGTTCTAATGGGAGTGGGATTCAACTTCACTGAGTACATTTAAATCTCCCATTTGCATGATGGTGTTCAATTAAATTAACGTTTGTTTAATATTATTATCTCAGCATGGACACATTATACTTATACAAGAGGCACGTAATACACCTGTAGATCAGGAATATATTCAGAATAAAGTAACTACTGTATATTAACAAGGCTGTCATATGAAAGCTGCAGACAGGCAGATTCAAATATTCAAGAGAGACATCTTCACTTTAGCATATGTAGAGAAGTTACAGACTCTCAGAACTCACTTCTGTACACTCTTTATCCTTCATGAAACATTCCCTCTTTAGTGTGTTAGCCAAGTTTTCTAATATGTTAGTCAAAAGAAATTCAAAAGATGTAACTTCCCAGCAGACTTACATATCAATACTTGCACATCATACTCATCTTATTGAAATCAAATCAGATTTCACTCTACACATCTAGAGAGCAGAGCAAGAAAAAAATTTTATATGAAGTAATCATTTTAAAATACTGAAATGTCCAAGAGGATAGTAAAGGGTCTGCATGTTTAAATAACTGAGAAAAGTTTTAATAAATGTTTTATGACTTTTGAATAATTCTGGATGTGCTCCTTTTAAATTGAAATTGAAATCTTCCTAATTTTAGTAGAATGAAACATTTTTTGGAACTTTATTGTAGTGCTGCACGATACTTGCCAGTGCTGATCCATTGGATTTTTGCTCATTTAATTGGTCTCTTAGGCAGTCCAGTATCCTGAGAAGGATAAATAAAATGGCTATCCTCAGTTTGTGAGTCTCAACGACTATGTCTCTGATGTGGATGTGAGAATCTTTGAAGCACCACAATGTCTCCTTTTGTGTTTACCCATCAAACCTCAAATTATCAGGTCACACAACTTGTAGTAATTCTCAGAAGATTCTGCACTAAGAGGATGAGACAAAAAGGAGTCATGTGGAGAACTTTATTGTTTGATGGTGATTGACTTTCACAGTACCAAACAGCCACTGCACCCAGTTATTATTGAAGAAGACATTGTGGAGTTGGAGCATTACTACAAGGACTTGAGGGTCAATATCATTGACTGGCTGAACTGATCTCATTAAACAGAGGAGCTTTATAAGAAAGTCCAAAGTAGGTTTTTTCTTCTTTGTGATGTAGTAACTGTCTCAAACTAAATAAGGAACAAACAGAAATATTAGTGATTGGCAAACATGGATATAGCGAGGCCATTAGAAATAAACTAGATCCCTTAAGTTTAAAAATCAAGGTGTAAGTAAAAAATTTTAAGGTAATTATTGATTGACCTAAACTGTCAATCACATATTAACCAGATTATAAAGATTGCATTTTTTAAATTTTATTTTATTGAATTTAGTAAAATCAAATAACACTCTGTACACATAACTCGAGTTTTACAAAAAGTGTAAAAAAAAGAAAAAGGTTCAAAACAAATCAATCCCCACCCCTGAGAAAGACAACTAGGCCAGCAGAGTAAAACTTTATGCTAGTAAAAACAAATGAATAGATAAAATAATAAATGAATAAAGATAAATGGAGTAAAAGAGGGGAGAGAACCTGCTTCCTCAATTTAAATGCTTATTCTAAAATGTTATTGATTAGATCCTGCCAGGTTTTGAAAAAGTTTTGTGCAGATCTTCTAAGTGCGAATTTGATTTTTTCCAGTTTCAAATACTATATAACATCAGTTACCCACTGCCTTAGAATAGGTGAGTTAGGATTCTTCCAATTGAGTAAGATCAGTCTACGTGCCAATAGTGTAGTAAAGGCAATCACAGTTTGTTTGTCCTTCTCCACTTTAAGACCGTCTGGAAGTACACCAAACACAGTTATTAATGGATTAGGAGGGATTGTGACACCAAGGCTGTCTGAAATGCATTTAAAGATTTTGGTCCAAAATAATGTTAATTTGGTACAGGCTCAAAACATTTGACCCAGTGAGGCCGGAGCTTGATTGCAGCATTCACAGGTTGGATCTTGCCCTGGAAACATTTTGGACAATTTTTAACGAGAGAGATGCGCTCAATATATAATTTTAAGTTGAATAATTCTATGCTTTGCGCATATGGTGATCGAGTGAATTCTGTGCTTTACTACTTTCCACTCCTTATCTGAAATATTGAGTAAAAAATCCTTTTCCCACTGTTCTCTTGGATCTTTGAAAGTTTTATATATTACAGAAATGCTGTCTGAGTCTTCAAGACTGATTAATATTTTTTCCTGTATAGAGGTAGGTGGGAGGTGAGGAAAATTGGACAGGTTCTGTTTAATAAAGTTTCGAATTGAAGGTAGTGAAAGAAATGTGTTGTTAGTAAGTTAAATTTAATTATGTGAGTGTAATTGTTTGTAGGATGCAAAAACGTTGTCTATGAACAGATCTCTAAGTGATTTAATCCTGGATGTTTTCCAGGCATTAAAAACTGCGTACGTTTGAGAGGGTGGAAAAAGGTGGTTCTTGTGCAGAGGTGCCACAGATAAAAGCTTCTCTATCTTAAAATACTTCCTACATTGGTTCCATATTCTGATTGAGTGAAGCACAATTGGGTTGTTAGTATATTGGCGATAACTTGTATTTATTGGGGTACAAAGCAAGGAATATAAACAAGTACTGTAGGATTTTATTTCAATTGCAGACCAAGCCTATGTATGTTCGTCTATTTCTGTTCATGTCCAGGATTTTATAGTTTGTTAGTTTGCTGCCCAGGAATAACATTGAAAGTTAGGTAGAGCCATGCCGCCTTCCGCCTTAGGTCTTTGTAGGGTCACTCTTTGGATACATGGATATTCTGAATTCCAAAATAAATGAGGTTATATTCATCTTAACAATGTTAGTTCTTCCAGCTAAAGTAAGATGAAGGTTTGACCATCCATGAAAGTCTTGTTTAATTTTTTCCATACAGATGGCAAAATTTTGTTGGTAAAGAGCTTTATATTTACTTGTGATGTTTACCCCTACGTATTTAAACTGATCTGCGAAAATAAAAGGGAAGGTGTCCAATCTAATATTGTATGCTTGAGAATTCACTGGGAAGAGCACACTTTTTTTCAAATTGATTCTGAGACCAAAAATCTTTTGAAATTCTATTAGTGCGGTTAGGACTGCAGGCACAGTATTTTGTGGGTCTGAAATTTACAGTACCATATCATCTGCTTATAGAGAAACTTTCTGTTCCAGTCCTTCTCTGATAATCCCCTTTACCTCAATAGCATTTTGACAGTGAATTGCGAGCGGCTGAATGGCAATTACAAAAAGCAGTGGTGACAAGGGGCATCCTTGTCTGGTACCACACTGTACTTTAAAGTAGTCTGAATTTATGTTGTTAATACAAACTGAAGCTTTTGGATTGGTATACAGTAATTTGATCCATGCACAAATGTTCAGGCCAAACCCAAATTTCTCCAATGTAGTGAAAAGGTAGTTCCATTCAACCTTGTCAAATGCTTTTTCTGCATCCAATGATAATAATATCTCCGGGGTGTTTGACTTTGTTGGTGAATATATTACATTATACAGGTATTGAAGATTGGAAGCTAAGTATCTGCCTTTAATAAATCCAGTTTGGTCTTGTGATTTTACTGAAGGCAGCACTTTCTCCATCCTTCTAGCTAGGACTTTGGAGAGTATCTTAACATTGTTATTTAGAAGTGAGATTGGTCTCTACGATGCACATTTTAATAAGTCCTTATTTTGTTTAGGAAAGACAGTAATTAATGCTTGGCGAAAACTATGAGATAGAATTTTATTTTCTCTAGCTTCTGTAAAGGTTGCTAATAGAAGGGGAGCTAGCTGAATTGAGAATTTCTTATAAAATTCGGCAGGGTAGCCATCAGGGCCTGCATTTTTCACTTAATGAATATAGCAAATGTTAGACCTCATAACTTTACAAGACACTGAAAAATTAATTCATGCTTTTGCTTTTAGTTGACTAGATTACTGTAATGCATTCCTAACAGGGCTATCTAAGAAAGACATCAATCAGCTGCAATTTGTTCAGAATGCAGCAGTCAGAATCTTAACCAGAAAAAGAAAATTTGAGCACATCTCTCTAGTTTTAGTGTCATTACATTGATTACCTGTGTTGTTCAGAATCGACTTTAAAATACTAATACTGGTTTAGAAAGCCTTAAATAATCTTGCTCCATGGTATATTTTGGAAGGCCTGTCTCCCTATACTCCAGTACTGTGCAGTACTGAGTCAGTACCATTGCTTCAAGATAGGCCCACCGAATCAGCAAGCTGATTAAGAAGGCAGGCTTGGTTATAGGATGCACTCTTGACCCACAGGAGGTAGAAGCAGAGGAGAGAATAAAGACAAATTGATGGCCATTATGGACAATGCTCCATATCCAATACACTAACAATTAGTACTTTCAGCTAACAAAATATTCAACAGAAGTGTGTCAGGAAATTCTACTGCAGCTTCTTTATACCAATGGCTACACAACTATGTAATGCATTACTTCCACTATGATTAGTCTTTTCAATATTTAGCAAAGCTAAAAGTTTTTTCTTCCTATTTAGTAATTGTGTGTGGATTTGTGGAAGGTTGTTGATTGTTAGAATATTTATTTTTTTAGCTCCTGTAAAAAGCTAAAAATTCTCCTTTGCAGCAAATAAAGTAATATCTATCTTCGGTGATGTGCCAAAGATAGGTAGGCTCCCCCTTTTTATAGGCTTCCAAGTGGGAACTGAAGCCCCTACTTTGAATATAGTGTCACACATGTTCGCTTAGGAGGCAGTCAACAAGCCCTGAGGTGAGTGATATAATACAAGATAAGGGGTTGATTTGGGGTACTGATGCCTCTCTCTCTCTCTGTCTCTACAGAACAAAAGAAGATAAACAGTAAATACACTCACTCACCGACAACACTTCCGGTCTCTGAAATTGGCTCCCTACATAAATGGCTCCATCTGTGATGAGGTCACTTCTGGCTCCACAGGATAACATCATATCCGGTCCATCTCTGATGACGCCTCTTCTGGCTCATTGTGATGACGTCACTTTCTGGCCCCTCAACGATGACGTCACTTCCGGCTCCCCAAGATGACATCACTTCCGATGACGTAACTTCTGGTTTTATTGTCATTTCCTCACAACTCATTTTCTGCAACCATTTTATATAAAAACAATCATTCAACTCCTTTATTCTGTCAAATGTTCTTGTGTTTTTCATCAAATATTGACCCAATTTTGCTGCTTTTTCCACAGATATTACACGGGCAAATTCCCCAACTCTTTTTGCAGTTTTCTGGGTGATTTAATCCTATTACAATTGACTGCCAGATCATACTGTTGCTGACCCAATGCTGATGTTGCCTCTTGCTAATGCAAGAGTCAGATACATTACATTATTTTGATAGGTAGATTAGATTCTTCCACTTCAGCAGGATTTTCATTAGGCTGTAAGGCATTAGAGAGTATTAATCCAGAAAGAGCTGTTAGAGAAAGAGGCATTATAGTAAGTTAAATTTTTCTGAAAAAATTGTCGTGATATAGGAATGTGGCGATGCAAGTTTTAAAAAAATGACATGACTCAAGGGTGTATTTCTTGAGCATCTTGAGCAAGGGAAAGGTGCAATGTAAATGAAATAGACCGTTATTATTATTATTATTATTACTACTACACCTGTTTTTACTATGGATTATGTATATATGAAGATTTTGAACTGCACTTCTGCACTTTGAGGTTTTGAATCTCTGTACCATTGCACTTTTGCAGCATACTCATCTCAGTATATGACTATTGATGGTCCCAGGTTCAAGAAGGTGACTTTAGCTGCAGCCAACCCAAACCGTCACAAAAATAAGCAAGAATTTGATTCCAATGATGTCTGAGCAGAGGACATTCTATGTGAAGCAGATGTCTTGTGACATCTTTCACAGGTAGGGATTTTTACCTGCATGCATTCTGAATAGTTGACAAAGAAGTGTGTAATATACAGTATTTACTTAAGTTAGACCATATTTTGCATAAATTTGTCTTGTTTCCTAGTTTATCTCAGGTTATTTCTGGGTGTTCTTCTGTAGTTGTTAGGATGAGATGCTCAGATTTTTAAATGGTCATTGATTTATTTTAATTCCAGTACCCAAGGAACACATTCAGCCTTGATCTGGCTAGCACACTCACAGAGACACCTAATAAAGCAGCTCAAAAAGAATAGATAAAAAATATATCTGTAGCAGCGCTACTTAGAATAGCTTACATCTCTCAGCAGCCCTGGCAGTATACTATTCGGAGGGCGCAGGGGTTGATGGGAAGAAGATTACATAGGTGGGCTCTTTGAAAAGGAACCAAAAAAATGCTATGGGGATCGGGATAATCTGCCACTTTTTGTAATCCAATGGCGTGTGTGAGAAGTAGATACAACTACCAGTACCTTGGATTACACTTTCATCTAGATGCATGTGCTGTCCTGTGCCTGCTTATCCGTGTGAATTTGTCTAAGTTGGATTCATCTTTGCCTGATGAGGGCTCCCTAATAACTTCAAATCCTCATGCTGCAACGAGAACCTGGTAGGACAAAACTTAACATTTCCTTCATTTTCATCTGCACTTGCTATACTGGACTGTGTTGGCATTTGTTGTTAGTGTTAATTTTTTACTGTGTAATATATACAGTATAAATAATTTTCGTTATTAGGGTACTTGAGAAGGCTTTTGAGTACACATTTTGTGTAATGCTGTTTGTTTTTTTTTCATTACTTGATTAATATACTCTTTATAATTTATCTGTTCACTGAGCCGCTCGGTGTGTGAATGTGAGCATGCTGGGTCAAGGCAGGGTGTGTTCCTGGGGTCCCCGCAATAAAATAAATCACCGTCTTTGGACAATGTGAATCTTAGCATCTCCACGATCACTGCATTTTGACTAAATAAAGAAAACAAAAAACAGCAGTGATAAGTATATGACAAACACTCAACAAACTAAACCAAATGAAACACAAAGTACTATATAATAAACATAATAAGTCCAAACACAGTCCAGTACAGCAAGTGCGAATGATGATGGTGAGTAGAATGAAAAACCCCTATGAACAGCCCTCTATTGAGTAAAGATTTGGTGTGACTGGGAGTCACACAAACAAGCGGGTAAAGGGCAAACACATAAATCCAGAAAGAACTATAATCCATGGTGGTTATATTTACAATCGTAGCATAGAAACAAATAGACACAGATGATTATGATCCCTCTTAGCTCCTTTTTAAAGATTGCACCTAATCATCCTTCAGTGCTGGGATTTGTAGGCCATTTATAGTTGAAAAAGATGTGTGTGATATGTATTTTTTAGCTAAGTTAGACCATATTTTGTATAAATTTGTCTTGTTTCCTAGTGTGTCTAAGATTATTTCTTGATGTACTCCATGAAAAGGACTAGTAAAGTTTGAAGATATTACACATATCTTTATTGCAACTGAAAAGTGTAATTTGTTCAGAATTTCTGAATAATTCCTTAACAGTTAGTTAGTGCAAAATTTGTTGTAATGTACCTGAAAATTGTACACTGGACCCACATCTCTAGTTTAAAATATACCTGTGATTGGGCCCTAATTCTGAAAAACGGCAGGTAGTTTTGACACTAGGCCATGTTCTCTGGGAATGTCCTAAATTAGAATCTGTTTAGTGCAAAGATATTTTACTTATCAGATAGCATTGGATTATCACAAATCATGTTGCAGAAGTGTTTGGAGTTATTTTGGATGGGATTACAATATCCAGTAGTCCAGTAGTGAACTCATTCTGATTTCCTACACTATTGAACATTGTTAGCGTGTTAACTACACTTGCTATGCTGGAAAAATCGTAATGCACCCTCCATAAATCAATGGAAAAAATGTCTTATATTTCCAAAAACTAGAAACAAATCACATTTTTTTTGTATAGAACAGTGCAGAGCTAGATTATAATTTTCAACAATTCACTAATATTTTTCTAAAATAAGTCTGTTACGCCCATGCCAACATTTCTACTACACTATTAATACACATTTTTTTATTTGTGTGGGTTTTAACATGGTTCAAGATTAAGCAATCTTAAATTAATTTGAATGTTACATGTTCAGATTTTTTAATCTTTACTGACCTAATTTTATTTTATGTGTGTTTGATTGTTTTTGGAGGTAAAATGTAATTTAAAAATAGTAATGGGGAAAGGGTAGAAAAGTTGGATAGGCATATTTCTGCAAAGTCAAGCTCTTGCATATAGCAATATGTTCATCTCACTTAATCTATATTTGAGGCACAGTTGTTCAGGGAAGGCAAAAATATTGTCAATATAAAAACATCTAAATTTTCCAATATCATATGTATATGTTAAATATTGTGTACTTTAGTGACTGTGGAAATATGATTATCGTGTATGGGGCAATTGACAATAATATCTCAGCATTCAAGTGTCTCCTGCATAATTAATTTTAAAATAGTAGGTGCTGTATAATACAGTATAACAAAAAATTCACCTTGGTAGGTGGAAAATTATTATGTTACAAATGCACTTGATCATCACTTTAGCAAGATAATTGAGGGAAAAGGTGACCATTCAACAACACTTGAATTAATGCAAATGTTTAAAAACTAAAACCAAAAAGAAATCTGACCTTAGGTGTTTCAAAATGCCCTAAAACTGTCATTTTAGATCCAATATTATATGCATATTGCATGTAAAGCAGCACATGACACCCACATATTGATTCATAGACATCTGTAGACATTTTGGTCAACTAGCTACCATGGAATAGTCAGCCTTTGTTCTTGTTCTATTTTAAATGATGAGCATAATGAATAGCTGCCTAACAGTATGTTGGTATTAATACTCCATTGCTGTCTCACATACTGAATACTTAGGAATGAAGCACTTTAGTCTAAAGTATCTACTGTGTTCTAAGTTATTATATTTTAATTCCTGTCTATCCATTGAAGTTCAGTGATTTTTTAAAATTTGAAAATGCACTTTATAGAGAAAACAAGATTTAATTAGAACTTCATTGTCAATATATATACAGCCATATGAAAACGTTTGGGAACCCCTCTTAATTCTTTGGATTTTTGTTTATCATTGGCTGAGCTTTCAAAGTAGCAACTTCCTTTTAATATATGATATGCCTTATGGAAACAGTAGTATTTCAGCAGTGACATTAAGTTTATTGGATTAACAGAAAATATGCAATATGCATCATAACAAAATTAGACAGGTTCATAAATTTGGGCACTCCAACAGAGATATTACATCAATACTTAGTTGAGCCTCCTTTTGCAAATATAACAGCCTCTAGACGCCTCCTTTGATGAGTGTCTGGATTCTGGATGTTGGTATTTTTGACCATTCTTCCATACAAAATCTCTCCAGTTCAGTTAAATTTGATGGCTACCGAGCATGGACAGCCTGCTTCAAATCATCCCATAGATTTTCGATGATATTCAAGTCAGGAGACTGTGACGGCCATTCCAGAACATTGTACTTCTCCCTCTGCTTGAATGCCTTTGTAGATTTCGCACTGTGTTTTGAGTCATTGTCTTGTTGGAATATCCAACCCCTGCGTAACGTCAACTTTATGACTGATGTTTGAACATTATCCTGAACAATTTGTTGATATTGGGTTGAATTAATCCAACCCTCGACTTTAACAAGGGTGCCAGTCCCTGAACTTGCCCCACAGCATGATGGAACCGCCACAAAATTTGACAGTAGGTAGCAGGTGTTTTTCTTGGAATGTGGTGTTCTTCTTCCACCATGCAAAGCACTTTTTGTTATGACCAAATAACTCAATTTTTGTCTCGTCAGTCCAAAATGAATCTGGTGTGTCTAAATGAGCATTTGCATACAACAAGCGACTCTGTTTGTTGTGTGAGTGCAGAAAGGGCTTCTTTCTCATCACCCTGCCATACAGATGTTCTTTGTGCAAATTGCACTGAATTGTAGAACGATGTACAGATACACCATCTCCAGCAAGATGCTCTTGCAGGTCTTTGGAGGTGATATGTGGGTTGTCTGTAACCATTCTCACAATCCTGTGCATATGCCGCTCCTGTATTTTTCTTGGCCTGCCAGACCTGGGTTTAACAGCAACTGTGTCCGTGGCCTTCCATTTCTAATTACATTCTTTACAGTTGAAATTGACAGTTTAAACCTCTGAGATAGCTTTTTGTAGCCTTCCCCTAAACCATGATACTGAATAATCTTTGTTTTCAGATCTTTTGAGAGTTGCTTTGAGGATCCCATGCTGTCACTCTTCAGAGGAGAGTCAAAGGGAAGCACAACTTGCAATTGACCACTTTAAATACTTTTTCTCATGATTGGACACACCTGTCTATGAAGTTCAAGGCTTAACGAGCTAATCCAACCAATTTGGTGTTGCAAGTAATCAGTATTGAGCAGTTACATTCATTCAAATCAGCAAAATTACAAGGGTATCCAAATTTTTGCACAGCCAGTTTTTCATCCATTCATCTATTATCCAACCCGCTACATCCTAACTACAGGGTCACAAGGGTTTGCTGCAGCCAATCCCAGTGAACACAGGGCACAAGTCAGGAAACAAACCCCGGGCAGGGCGCCAGCCCACCACAGGGCACACACACACCCACACACCAAGCACACACTAGGGACGCATGTCTTTAGACTGTGGGAGGAAACCGGAGCACCCAGAGGAAACCCACGCAGACATGGGGAGAACATGCAAACTCCACGCAGGGAGGACTCAGGAAAACCGGTTGTGATTTCTCAGTTTTTTTATTTTTAATAAATTTGCAAAAACCTCAAGTAACCTTTTTTCACGTTGTCATTATGGGGTGTTGTGTGTAGAATTCTGAGGAAAAAAATGAATTTAATCCATTTTGGAATAAGGCTGTAACATAACAAAATGTGGAAAAAGTGATGCGCTGTGAATACTTTCCGGATGCACTGTAGGTAAGGAGCACACGCTGATACAGCGCATTGCTGCACCCACATAGAAAAAAAAGGCAGTGTGCTCCGTGCTTACTCTCTCAGGTGGGCATTAGCATATTGTAATCTCTTGGACCAATAGCGTTCCGCGTTTGACTTATATAACCGACATTATAAAAAACAAATTATACAGTAAGATCAAGTCCTGACTTATCCGCGAGTATATACTGTAGGTCTTACTTAGTTTAATAAAGTTTACCCCAAACAACCATTCAAATTTGTTTTACTTTATTCTCTTTTTAAAAACAAAAATCAGCAGAATCAGCAAGTGAGTTACATGAGGCCTCTTCATGCTTGCTTTGCTGCTGCCTTCGACACAGAGTAAGTGAATCAGTGTAAGAAAGCAAGAGAAGCAAAGAATGAAAAAAGAGAAAAGTGTCCTAATAACAAAAGGAGAACACATGCTGCACATTTGATACCCCACCACCCAACATTTAAGTATCAACTAGTTACATAAGCATAAAATATGTGGTAACTAGTGGATACCTGTGCTCAAATACAATATACAAAAACATGATGAAAATTTAACATGAAAATTTTGAGCTGCTGTAATTTTACATTTTGTTGTAAATTAACATTTAGATGTTTCTAATTCCTTATACTAAAGTTTACCAAATTTATAATTTTTTAACATCCCTAATGGAGAAAGTTCTGCAGAAAACACCTTGTAAGAAGACCTTATTTTTAGTATTACTATTGTGTTCCTGTCCAATCAAGAATTTCATGCTAAGCATCTTGCTGTCCATCTTCCTAGTCATCATTTCTCGAACTGAGCAGCAACTGTTAATATTTTCTGAGTTTAGGTTTAGTTTTTTTTGTGTTAAGAATTTGGACACTGGATGGAGTCTGTGTCCCATAAAGTTTTTGCTATTTTTTTTTTTAGTTTTTATTTTTATTATCCATTCATGTCTCCTCTAAAGGCAGTTATTCTGTTCATTTAAGCAGGCCATGTTTTCTTAAATGGGTGCTGTCAGTTTTTTTGTTTTTTAGTTTCTTCTTGGAGATTATCTTCATTCAATTAAGTAACTGCTTTCTAGCATTTCCGAAGCTGTCCTTGTCAAGCTGGAAGATTTCTGTCAAGCTGTTTGAGCTAGTTTCCACCTCCCCTGTAGTTTTTTATTTTAGTTAATTCAAACAATGACCCACACTTTAGTCATTCTCTAGCCCTGAAAGTATGTGTGTTTCTGACTTAGTGGAAATCAGCTAGTTCATAACCAATCAGTCATATGCAGTTAACCCACCTAGGCATCAGTTGCCTGATGTCTGTCCTGTCTGTCCTGTCTGTTTGGGAACTCTGTGAGGTGATAGCTGTCTATTCTGCAGCCCAATTCAAAAGGATGATGAGATAAAGTTCCTAAATATTACATTTCATTCCTTGCAAATCAATTGATTAAGGTTCTGGATTTTGTTGGATTAAGACACTCGTTTATTTTGTGAAATTTTGGTTTGACCTTGGTTTCCCTGCCTTGCTTAACCTCTACTACTCAAATATAACACAAGAGCTACCTTCTAAAATACCTCACAAAGCAGGTCTCATCCCAAAGCAAGCTTGGACCCAGGAAAACAGGGGGCTATAGGCCTCAAAGTGGAGGTGAAGATTTTACATTCAAAAGGAACAGCAAAATTTCTCCAAAGCTTAAGGTGCTTCTCTCCAGGGGGAGAACCTTAAGACTTCTGGGTGGTGATAGAGATGGGAAGAACTCTGGTTTGTAAATAACAATTATAGATTGATAGTTGCCTCATTAAGGGGTGGCTTTCAGACACCCCAAATTAGTACGCAATAAAAGAAACATTAAGAAGGCAGGAGATATGGGTAAGACAGTGGCAGAATGATTAGAAGACCTGTACTTGAGATGAGAAGATCAACACCCATCAGGGCCGAATGAACTAATAAAAGTCAAAAGAAAAGGTGATTACTTTTTGTTGATATTCATCTTTGGTTCTACAGGGCACAGAGTTGTGATGGCATTCTGATGCTTCTTAGCGGTGATGTTGGTTCATGGTAATGAAGCAGCTCAGGGCACTCGGGCAGAACAGTGCTACCTCCAGGGAACATGATTAAAGGCAAAATAGCATGACCTCTTGGGAATGCGACAAATGCAACATAGCGAGTACTCCTGGAAAGATGACACCCAATTCACAGGGTCTCTTGGGTGGTAGGATGTTGGTCCTTCTTGGGGATGTAGAAGTCTAAAGTGATGAGGCAAATGGCAGCTTGGTGGACTCGGGCAAACAGGTAAAGGACACAGCAATAGGCTCAGCAACAAAAGCAGAAACTGAAGGTGTCTATTTCCTCAGGACAGCAAACTGAATGGAAGTGGGTGATAAATTGCTGGGAACAGAAAATTTTGAAAGAAATTGTTCAAAAGAGAAAGCTGTAAACTGGAGTTGGTGGATCAAATACTTCAGCAGAAAATAACAGAGTATCTGTTCAAACATAGCTGCTCAAGCTGAAGCAGATGGCTCAGAAAAGTTAGTTGTAGACAAGAACAGAGGTGGTTTAATGTTGGAGACAACCTACCTGGTCGTAGGTGATTCCAGCAAAAATGCTGGAGTAGCTACCTCAAATGATTCAACAGCAAAAGCTGGAGACTTCGGTGTATGTAGGACTGGAGACTTAGGCATATTGAAGACCAGTGATGTGCAATTAAAGGACACAGCAACAGACCTAGTTTTCTGGTTGACCTCCACAGCTCTAGTAGCACACTGCTCCATCAGGTGTTGGATATTAGCTAAAATCAGCTGAACATTATCATCTACGTCATAAAAATTATCAACTTCCTCCAGACCTACCACCCGAGTCAAAAAGACGAGGCACTAATGTATCCAATATTATCTTGTATGTAGTTGTATTTATGTTAATGAACTGTGAGTGAGATGTCTTTATATACAGCAATACCACAGTTATGAAGAAGTTTATTCGTCTTCTCCAATTACTTCTGTTCATAATGTATTTCTGTTTCTACTTTTTATTCAACAGTTTTTCATTTTTGTTAGACTGTTCATTCTGTTATGATTGCTATGGTTCCAAAATAGGCCTTCAGAAATAGCTCTCAGAATATGTCTCACCCCAGGCAAGCCTGGCCCCAGGAAAATGAGAGGCTATAGGCCTCACAATTGGGGGTGTCAGCATTTTTATTTCAGAGTCTCAAAAGCTTCAACTATTTCTCTCCAGGGGGAGAACTGAATACATTCCAGCTGAGGGTAGAACAAAGTTCATCAGAAATCCTTATAAAATTAAATATTAACACAAAATATGAAAATTGAGCAAAATGCTTAAAAGACAAAAAGGAATTGCTTAAGAGACAATCCTCAACAAAGAAGTCTCAATATATAAACCAAAAAATTAAATACTTAAGATAGAGCTAGAAAAAATAAAAAAAGTAATTCCAAAGAAAAGGAATATTCAGAAAGAAGAACTCATCAAACCACCAAGTACTTTATATGAATTGGGAGGGACTGTATTTCCCATCAGCCTTTGTAGGGCAGTGATTGATAGGGAATGGATAAGTGGCCCTGCCTCATGAGGAACCAGTCCCAAAATACAAAGAACATCAGAGAACAAATCTAAGCACAAAGCAGCTAAATAATAAGCAAAACTGATATGAAATGCATAATTGGACAAATAACAAAAATAAATAACAATATTAACATACACAATAATAAACAAAGTATTAAAAATTAACAAAAGGGACATAAAAAAGATGTAAGCTAGTGGAATTTTGGTTTGCACATAATGCCTAGCTGGATTATGACAAAATGTTTTGGGGTTGAAGTATTTGTATATTTAGGATATTTAACTGGCTCTTTTTGAGAATCACAACAAAGATATCTGCCCTGACTAAGTTAGTTCAGCAGCTAGTCACTGCCACAGTCTCAATGGCTATATTTCCTCTTTCACTCTTTTTTTATCTCTCCAGTGGGATGAGGTCTACCCTCACTCTTTTGAAGAATTTCTGTAACAGTACTATAGTATCTTAACAAAAAAAATTTTCATGATAAAGCTCAAGCCGGAATACATGTATATATCTCAAAAATAAAAAAATAATTTATACACATGACACACATGACAAAATTGCTTGTCCACTTAGCTACAGTGTTAAAAAGAAAATTCTAAAGGCAACATAACAGAACATGTTTAAAAGATAATTTCAAACAAATAAAAACATGATGTAATGACAAGTGCAGTCGTATTAGGCCCCTAGTGTAATGAGTTTGGGGGTTAGTGCATCGTAAACTGCAAAAAACAACTATTTTATTAAGCCAAACAATCTGCCACTAGGTTAAACAAAATGTAACTGACAAGAAACCGGATGGACGCAGGGACATCCGGCCATGGGCCGTGGCCACAAAAGACGTACTGCGCAGGCGCCCCACAAACCCCCCCCCCCCTCCAAGCAACGGAAACCGGCCGGATGGAATGCAACGTAAACGCACGAAACCATTGCACACGAAACGGGACACACACAAAGAAGAGGATTGAAACCCACGACACCCAAAGCCCCCCTCCAGTAACTGAAATAAGAAATGAGGCCACGTGCCCCTAGAACACCAAAAACAAAGGAGTCACACGCAGACACACATAGCACACGAAACGGTTCGCACACAAAAAGGACGATTCAGCCCCACGACACACAAACACCCCCTCCACTAACAGAAATAAAAACTCAGGCAACAAGCCCCCAGCACACAAAAAAAAACAAGCCGCGAGCGCCACACAAAGCCCATTGGACACGAAACGGGACAGACTACGGACATAGCACGCGAAACGTACACAAAAAGGACGATTCAGACCCACGACCACACTAACGATTGCGCCAGTTAGCTGACAACGCGTTCAATAATAAGTCCACTTTTCATGAAAATTCATTGGGATTAATGAATGTCATTTGCAATCATTGTCATTCACTTAACTTCCCTGAAGAAACAAATGGCAATACAAGTAATGAATTTACACGTTGTTGTCAAAAAAGTCAAATTACACTGCCTCCTTTACATTCATATCCTGCATATCTACAGAAGCTTCTAACTAACGAAGTACCTGAAAGTAAAAACTTTATGAACTGCATTACATCCTACAATAGTTCATTTGATTTTGCATCTACCGGAGTAAATATCAGGTCACCAAAAGGCAATGACCCATGCTGCTTTCGCGTATGTGGACAAATATTACATCGCATTGGAACAGTGCACCCTGAAACAAATCAAGAACGCAAATATGCACAAATCACGTCGGCACCTACAAAGCGCTTCTGAAACCGCGGAAGAAAAAATGTCTCAGCTCCAAAAACACATGTCACTCCTTATTCCAAATACCGGTCCCAATCACAGAAACATCAGTATCCACTATGACAATGCACAGTAACAATGCACGTGACATCCGTCTTGCCACACAATTAATTATAGATGAATGTACAATGGCATCCAGTCACTTACTCAACACCATTGATAAACTTCTACAAACGTTGATGAATAATAATATTCCCTTTGCGGGAAAGGTACTTTTATTAGGAGGAGATTTTAGACAGTGCTTAACTATTACTCCACTTACAATGCGCTCAGCTATTATTCAGTCCACCTTAAAATACGCGGACAATTGGCATTGCGTTGATGAATAATAATATTCCCTTTGGAGGAAAGGTACTTTTATTAGAAGTAGATTTTAGACAGTGCTTACCTATTGCTCCACATGCCATGCGCTCAGCTATTATTCAGTCCACCTTAAAATACGCGACGACATCATACATAAACAACAAGAGACCGAACTACAATACATATACAGGTGCGAGACCTGATTGGTCATAATACGAAGAAACGAACAGTCCGCATATTAACAGTGAGTTCGATCCTACTTATTACTTATCCATATTCCTAACGATACGATCACGGGTACAAAACTAGACGGCTCGAGTAACGGGACCACAAACACTAACCCGCATCAAAAAAAAAACTTCACCTCGGCGCGCTTCTAAAACCGCGGAACAAAAAATGTTACGCGAACAATTGGCATTGCTTTCTAAAGATACACTTGGTACAAAACATGCGATTTCCAGATCCCGAATATAACAATTGGTTATTACAACTAGAACATTGTACACTCACCAATACAGATGGACTTCACCCAGATATTATTACAATTCCTCAACCCTTCATCTGCGATGACTTACTTACGGAGATATTTGGAACAGCGGTCTCGTTAGACCAAATGCCCCTTTTAACACAACGAAGTATATTATGTCCAAAAAATATTACTGTTGATCACATTAATAACCAGGTCATTTCATTACTTCCTGGAGAGTCACACCTCTTTCTAAGCTCTGACAAAGTTGACTCTGATGACGACAATGACCATCTTAATTTCCCCTTATCATATTTGAACACTATTAACCCAGCTGGATTACCACAACACAATCTTAGCCTTAAAAACGGAACAATATTCATGCTATTAAGAAACCTTAACACTAAACAGGGTTTATGCAATGGTACACGTTTAGTCGTCTACACCATAACACACAATGTTATTCAAGCAACAGTTCTTACAGGATCACATGCTAACAATACTGTTCTAATTCCTAGAATTGACCTTACAAGTTCAGACCTGGAATTACCTTTTACACTTAAACGGAAACAATTCCCCATTAAACCTGCCTTTCCCATGACCATCAACAAATCACAAGGACAAACCATGCACAACGTTGGCATCTACCTATCTGAGCCCGTTTTTGTACATGGACAACTTTATGTGGCCTTCTCACAACTTCGACATTCATCTGACGTTAAAGTTAAGGTCATAAATGCTCCATGCCAAGGAAAAATCATTCAAGGACAAGACACCATCTTTACTACTAATGTTGTTTACAAAGAAATTTTCCAATAAACCTTTACACTGTGCCAAACACTTTATTGTTTGCTTCCTATCTGCGTCATCTACACCTTCACACTATGCTATATCTCATTCATACATCACGCTCTTTGTAATTTCCCAACACCAGGGGTTGGCGAGCGAAGCGAGCAGGGGGCGGAGCCCCCTAGTAAGTTAATAATTGTAAATTTCTTGATAAGCAAATACATCTTTAAATAAGTAAAATAAGATTTAATGGCTTGATATAAAAACTTTTTACATGCTTAATTTACATTTTTGGATTAATGGCAACTTTCATGATGATATTAAGTTAATTTACTTTTTTGACATCATTTTGTTGTGTTCTAGGTATCTTTGCTATTGGTAGTAATGCGTTTCTATTTCTGTGACAAGACATCATTGTTTGGAAGGTATTTAAGATGCCTGCCTGAGTTTGTATTTGTGCATAAACGACTTTCACAATGCTAATTAGTTGTTAAGGAAATTTTATGGAACCTGAGCTTGATATAAAATTTTGACTTTGATTTTAATTCGCATTTTTGTCTTCATTACTTTCTTTTATGGCTTTGAGACTGCCCTTTATTAATTTTCTGATCACTTTGTAACAATCTGTCAAGTTAACCTTGTATTACACCTAAGACATACAGATCACCAGCAAACAAAAGAAAATAAATACCGGGCAAAACACTGCAGAAAATGTCACAAAATGGCTGAAGACCCTAACTGTGCCATCTCCTATGTGTATTATATAAATGTGCCCAGGGCCGTCTTACCAGTATCATAAGCCCCCGGGCAAAGTAGTGTGCTGGTGCCCCTATTTTGATAGCAAAACAGAAATATACATAGGCATCAAAAGCATCGTGGGCCCCTATGCTCCTGGGACCACTGGCCAGTGCCCACTGTGCCCATACGTTAAGAAGACCCTGTGCCCATACAGTCTGCCCATACACTTCAGCTGAGTATATTAAAAGTCCAGTCCAGGGCCTATACAGTAGTAGGAGCCACAGTTAAAAAATAAACATACCTTTTCTTTTGTAAAAAATGGTCAAAGGTGGATCTTTCATCATTTGTGAAACCGGTGAGGCTGAAAATTCTTCTAAAGGAATACGGTGTTTAGTTTTACTTTAGAGCTTTTTCTGTCTTAGTTTTGTCCATCTGGCCAACATACAAGGCTGCAATTGTCTTGTTTATCTTCTGCTGGCTGATGAACATAGATGATACTTATCTTATTTCTGCCAAGCCAGCTGACCCACCTAAACACAGGCTGCAGCTGTTTTGCTTGTTCAGCCAGCTAGACTGTAAAATGAATGTTACTTTGTTGATTAGAAATCTTGCTACTGGCCCTAGAACATCCTCTCATGATCATTTTATCTTATGATTAACTGACTATACCTATAACTATAATTACACAGCTCATAAATCTGTAACTCTTATATAATTCTGTCAATTTACTTTAATCAGCCAGTTTATTTTTAATCACATAAACTGTACGTTTGTTTCCTTATAATTTAGCCTGCATTTTACTATGTTACTTTTTTCCATGTAATAGTGTGATCTATAAAAGGTGCTATACAAAATAAAAAATAAGGATTAATTTCAGTCTGAGTCTGTTTTCCATTTAATGCTGTAGTTTTCATTCCTAAAGCTTACATTTTTTCTTCACCTCTACTTGGGCCAGGATTTTCAATGGTCTAATCATTCTAAAACTTATTTGTTTTTCTTTGTTTAACCCGTATTACAAAAATATTTGGAATAGTCTGACTAGTCTGTCAGAGCTCTGCTGTGTGCATGCTGATTGTTGACCACAATATTGTGATTTTCATTTTGCTGCTTTGAATGTTTTATCCATATTAAATAATGCATTGAAAACGTGATATGTCTTGAAATTAAAAATTCATTTCATTTTCCCAAAAGTCTAGAGCCTATTTCTGTAGCAAGGCAGTCAAGGCAGCAGCCACATCTTAGTGGTGGTTGAAGTGGCTTCCCACTCACTATTAAAAATTGTTTTGAGTAGTGAGAAAAGTGCTATATAAATGTAAAGAATTATTATTATATCACTCACTATCTCAGGCGGTGTCTCTGTGTTTTTTTTCTGGCTGTCCATATAAGTACTGCATGCTCTTGCACTGTTTACTGTTCCTGTGTGGTGTCTATTCCAAGTTTAGGCAACTCTTAAGCTTTGACATTACATACTAGTTTTTCCATGGTTCTCTCAGAACACCTAGGTAGGGCCTGAACAAAGTTTCAATACATACCATACATGAACAATGCTAATGAATCTCATACATATGCTATCAGGATGCTGAATACCTTCATTGGCTGGTAGGGCAGTTTCTCATCTAATGCATTCAGACAGCAGCAGTTGCATTTGAAGAGTTCTATGATGCGCTCCGCATGTCAGTGAAATGCCTCTCCTCTTCACTCTGGAGTTGGGGAAAGACATAAGGAGCAGGTAACCACTCATGACATGATTGTGGTTACAATGAATAGAACAGACAATATAAAATAGTCAGTTACATAGGTCCTAATCCTTAACACATTCAGTTAATGGCTTCTAGCACAACTGACATGATGTAGCTGAAGCTTGGCTGAGATATTCTGACCTGTCGACCAGTTCCCTCTGGTAAGTGCCTGTTGCCACCCATTGTTAAAACCTGGATATGAACAAGTGTGTTCCAATTTTGAAAACTCTATGTTTTCAATGCCAGGGACAACAGTTTCTAATGCCAGGGACAACTCGCCACATAGTGCCAAGAGAATGTCCCTTAAAAGTCTAAATCAGCCAGTCAGTCATCATGGGCAAAAATTCTGACTGGTCCCTAAAAAGCTCATTCAATTTGCATATGAAATTTACATAGTGTTCAGGCAGTGCCAAAAAGCCATGTTATGTGTCACCATTAGGTTATGAATAGTTTATAGAGCACATTTATAGCTTTCTTTACACAGGCAGTGAATCACATTCATTTTTACTACAGGTTTTTAATCCTTCTAATCCTGAGAATTGATAACAGGTGGCCTATGTAAACAGATGAAAAAACTATACATCTGTCTGATCAATATTGTGTACAGATAGGTCAGATTTGCTGTAAACATACACAAGTTTTCTTCTGTAAATCCACATTTTTGTGTGGAAAGTTGGATGCACACATTTTAAGCCCCTTTTTGACACAAGTCTTATAAATCTGACCCCAGATGACTATTCAGACTACACCCAGACAATGACTGTTGCACATATAAAAACAATCTACCATGTGTTGTAAGGTGAGGCACCACTTCTAACCACTGCACCACTTCCCACTCACTTTAGTCATATGCAAAGCCTATTTAGTCAAACAGGCTGTCACAACCCAAAATGGGGGCTCCATCATGGGCCATACTCATTGAGGAAACTGTAAACCAACAACTGAAAAGTGACTCTGTATTAATATGTGGGCAGAATCGTGATTGGCCTTATGTAGTACAACCTCTTACACCCTGAGCGGCCCGGTACTAGGCAGGGAGATTGTTTACAAATCTTTCACTATATCGTACACGCCAGACTGGTACCACCATTAAGGCAAATTAGGCATTTGCCTAGGGCGTAGATCATAAGGGGAGGGGGACCCAGATGCATGGGTTAGCTACCTAAAACAGTTGGTTGACGCACTAATAAGCTTGGTAGAGCGCAAAATAACCTAGCACAGGCACTGCATACAGGTGAACTATGCTTTAGGCCAACACAAACTGAACCTCACTTTCAAGCGACAGATGTTGACTTCACACTCCTAATAGTCAAATTGTTACAGTATTTATGGTTGACTTTCAATGTGGTATGAAATATACTGTACATGTGGTGTTTCATACATTGTCCCAACCAAAATTTGAAAACATTCTAGTAATTACTCTGTATAAGGAATACCCAAGTGTTATGCATCAATCAATAAGTCCCAACCAATACATTTCAATCAATACAATGAACCCTCCCACAAACCTAGCAAAATGCGAACTATAGGCTGAAAACCGGAAACTGTGTTATATAGCTCTTCTGATTTTTCTTGTTTTCTCGCACATTACTTTACAAACCAACAGCAAATATCTATAAGTGACACATCAGTACTTACAGTAGATTCTCCTGATCAAAACAAGTCCAAGCACATTCTTGTATGATGCATTGTTCACGAAATATCCTCCATATAAGAGGAGTGATGTCTACAACGATACGCAGATGTCCATATATGGACATAATGAGACACAGCTGATGCCGTGTATAATGAAAAAATACACTATTTGATATATAAAATATAAAATTTTATATAAAATACTTTAATGTAAATGTGTAGGTGGGGTAGGGGGGTACTTGGGTGTAAGAGTGTATTAGGAGATTGGGTTCAGAATTTTTATATGATTCACTCTTTTATGTGCAATAAAATAGTTCAGAACCTGGATCCCCATTTGGAGATGTTTTGGATAGGGGAGGGGGATCCATGGTTCCAAATGCTGTAACTATTTATTTGTTTTGTTTTGTCCACATAAAACGTTAGACAGGTACAGTTGACATATTCTGGCATTACTTGTACATGAGATATATTGTATCAGAAAGCAAAATTTGAAAACATTACTGTGAGCACCAGTTTTTTTCCCTAGTTTAGCAGCAGTTTCTAAGTAAAGGAATGTTTAATTTTGACACAAACACAGATTCTATCACATTGAAGAAGTTATCTGTCAGGTTTTAGTGCAAAATTGATTATCCTGCATTTATTGTTTGAATAATAAGGCTTTGTTTTGTGGTACTACCCCATAGGTGGACTAAATGCCCCCTTACAAAGATGGGTGGTGCTGTAGACACTCCTGCAATGATGTGCTTGGTTAACATTTTTTTCCCATTTTATTTTGAAGGAGATGCTTCTTACGCAAAGTCGTAGTTAGGGATAGCAAAGGGTCAAAAGCAGATCAAACTCAACAGGCAATCAGGAGTTCAAAGGGCAAAACATAAATCGGGAGTCAAAGTCAAAAAGATGTCAGAAAGAAGAAAACAAACCTAGTGCTAGAGCCTGCTTGAAATAATAAACTAACTACCACTAAAGAAAATGGAAACACAGAGTATCCACTGAGGGATAATATACTGTAAAGTCATTGTGTCTTTATAGGGTATAAAGTCTGTGACGTCAATGGAGCAATGATCAAGGTAACATGATGTTACCCTACTGTGTCATGAAAACATGACAGAAATTAAAATAAACTTTGTCAAAACAAGTCAAAACAAAAAAGTAAACCACTAAAATTGAATCTTTAAGTAAAAAAAAACGAAATACAAAAAAACACATGTATAAATAATGCTTAAGACTACTTATAATGCTTCTGCTTTTGGCGCCATGCCATGTGACAGCCTTTACAGAAGGTCACTTTCTCTCTTTTTTTAATTTAGAATTGTTAATATTTTTAATGTAATTAATTAATGTTATTAATTAGCAATGTTGAAACTTAATTTTTAAAGTAAACTGAAGGGATGCTGCTGTTAATACAGACCAATGTAAAGGCCACCTCAACTCCCTCTCTGACAAGTTGCGAACTTGAGAAATGTCACAGAGTGAGGGTAAGAGATCTGATGGATGTCTATGTCTATAATGCCTAAGAATATAAGAGACTCTGGGGAATGTAAAATAGCATATATTAAACATTCCTGTATTCACCTGGGAGCATTGCAATCACCACCACCTAAAGGGTCCCATTAGGCTATATCGGACATTTAAAGGGCAAAAGAGCTAGAAGATCCAGAACAAGCATAAAAGTAAGGTGGAAAACATTTAGATCTGATGTGATTTTATATAATGATGAGAAATGTTCTTTTGCTTTCATACAATTTGTTTGAAGTGTTATATTTCACAATGAATTATGACAAATTAAGATACTGTGATATTTTGGGAACTGGGGAGAAACAGCTTAAAGCTTATTTTAAATGCTATTTTAATGCTGGGTGGGTTTCATCAGTCTGAGTGGATAAAGCAGGAGAAGAACTGGAAATTTTTGTGAATGGGAAAAAGGGAACAGAGTACAAGTAAAACTAAAATGTGTTATCCAAACATTGAAATAAAGACAGAATTCATCCACATCACTGCCCAGGAAAGTTGGTTCCATCATCTTGGCTGACTCAGCAACAGAAATGATTCACTCTGTACCAATATCTTAATGATGAATCATTCTGAATTCTGGGAATTCAATTGTCTATTAGGTATGTTCCATTCGTGAACACTACAAGCTGGACCTGGTCTATCCAAATTACTTTAAATATAAACCTGTGATTGTAAGCATAAGTTTAATTTGTCACTCTGCTCTGTGCAGGTTTTATCTTATAAAACCTGACTTTTACTCATTTGCGGTATAGCAGACACATAGTCAGATTAAGCACAGAAGTTGACACAGAGAACTGCCATGCCAGTAACATGACAAAAAGATGGACTAGGACAAATGGAAACCATTCAATCAGACTGTGGGATGCTGTAACCATGTAGTATTTCTATCTATTACGTCAGAACTGAGCAATTTTGTCTTGTTTGGAATTGCACGTTCGTCTGAGGGGGCCCTGAAAATGGAAAAATAGTATAAAGCCTTGGAACATTGCCCAGCACACCTTTGAAGTCAACAAACCAACGTAAGATGTTGCCACATGTTCCTGAGAATGCTTTCCACATCTGCATTGATGACACTGACAGACTCAACTCCTTGGGCCCCCACTTCAGGACTGGGACTTGTCACTAACTTCATTCATCTTTGTACTATCTGCAGTGTAAGCAGACATTAAACAAAGCTAAGTGTGAACACTGTAAGGGGCAAGCCAGTCACCCAACCCGAAACAGACAGATGCAGGAGGCACGCTTATAAAAGCACAAGTGTTTTTTATTTTATTTCTTTACTTGTGGGTAACACCTTCCTCGTTCCCACAAGTACAACACACAGTCCCAAGAACAGCACACAATAAATCAATTCCTTTCGTTCTTCTCTTTCTTATTCTCCTCCACTTCTCCTCGGCAAGCTTTGTCTCCCTCCTCCCGACTCTGGCTCACCGAGTAATGTCCGCTGGCCCTTTATATAAGGCACCCGGAAATGCTTCAGGTCCTCGTTGTTACCCCTCTTCCGGCAGAACCGCCCACACGGGCTCAGGAACAGCTGCAGCTCCCCCTGGCAGCACCTCCAGATCCCAACACACTGTATCCAACTCCATCTCCCATGAAGCCCTGCAGGAGTCTGAGGCACTACTGCCACACAGGGGGGCTGCCATCTAGCGTTCTGGGGGAGGTAATGCTGTGTCCACAGTTGTTCCCCCGGTCCTTCCAAGGAAGAGGTGTCCCAGCCATGCAAGGGCCCCGGCCATCCACGACATGTTATATCTTACTGCCATATCACTAGGGAGGGATATTGTCTTTTATGTTATATCTATTGTCACACACGTGCGAGTGGGAGGCATCTAAAAGGCTTGAATAATAGTAGTTCCATGTCATACCAGGGGGTGGCAAGCTGCACTGACTTTCTCTCTCAATCCTCTGCAGGCCATCCATGTGAAATCCTGCACAGTTTCGGCCCCATAGATGACATCACTTCCGGTTCTGACCCCACGGATGATGTCACTTCCGCATCTGGCCCCATGGATGTCGTCACTTCCGGTCCCGATGACATCACTTCTTGTCATGGCCTTTAAAGCCGCCATATTTACAGTCTTTAAGTCAGTTCTGTTTTGGACTCAGACCTGTACACATCTCATTACAAATGAACCTTTTGCAGCCAAGGTTGCTCCATGCCTTTTTTGATGTCTGAACTATTCTTGTGATACTATATAGATTCATGTTAAGTAACAAAGTCATTCCCAGAGAGTGAGTGCCCCCTAGTGAACATAATGATCCAACCTAAGTAGGTCCTAACTCATCCTACTGCCACCTACTAACCTGTCATTCACAGCATCCTAGATTTGGGATAATTTTCTACTTCTTTGCCTTTTTGCTTTTCTGTCAATTGGCTAGATTGCTTGACTAAGATTTTTGAGTTTTCTTTTGGTTTCATACTTTGCAAAATAGTTAAAAAACCTGAATCTGCTTTGACTACTGTCTGACTTCAGTCCTTGCAACTCCTGGACGATCTTTTCATAACTCTTCTTTTCATAACAAGTTATTCAAATTAGGCATAATAACTAGAACACTGTATTTTGATGGTCTGAAAGCCCTAATTTGATCATGTAAACAAGTAGCTCAGAATTGAAACCCTGTTGGAATGTTGAAGTTTGAATTACAAGATGATTTGAGGAAAAGGCTCACCTAGTGAGTACGATTGTGAATAAGACAACAATCCTTAGATACGTGCAAGTACTCAAATCACACCACTGGACATTTAGATACCAACTTACTATTTATCATACTTTATGTTTTCCCTTTAATCATTCATCCTTTTCATTTATGTTTTGATAAAACTAAAAATAATCCATGATCTCGATGAAATGGTATTCAAGGTCCCAATGACCCTTAGGTAGGGCTCCCTGTTACAACAGTTAATTTAACTTAGTTTTATAATTTAGACTGCTCTAGAGAACAGCAAGTGTTAATTTCAGTTTAGTGTAATCAGAATCATTTTAGTAGACAGTTGGGAACTAATTTCACAGCAATAGTTAATTGCAGTTGGTTTTAATCTTGTGCATTAGTGGGGAAGGCAGATGCAAATGAAGAGATCATGACCTCTTTTGAACTTGTTGCAATTAATCCCAGATGACTCCAAGGATTTACTGCAATTGTAAGGCAAGCACCCATTAAAAGGGACAAAGTAGGGTCAATACTTTAGCTGTATGAAGGATTCTGCCAATTGCAATTCAATCTTTGGCCGGCAAGTTTCTTATAAAATATCTTCTAATTCTGTGTCTGTATGTGAGCAACTGTGCTATACACACATGGGATATGCTGTCACACACAGTATATATTTCAAGAAAATAAACCCATATTGGTGTTTCCAGCTCTGTCCTAAATTGTATGACATCCATATAAAGTGAGAATAGGACTCCAGGGGTCTCATTTACAAAAGCAATCATGAATGTTAGTGTAAATCCAGAAATGCTGAAATGTGAAAGACAGTTTCAAAGTCAAATTTATTAAATAAGTCTGCACTATATTTTGAACATATGGTCAGATATAGGGATAATAAATCACACTTGATATTAGGCAGAATGTGCAGGCACGTTTCTGCACAATTAACATAAAAATCTATTGTAAGAGCTCCACAAATGATCAAAAGAAGTAGGTCTTCTTAAAATTAATTGAACTACCGTAAGAACTCCTAGATAAAGTGTTCCTCAAATTCTAACCTTCCTGCCAATATGAGAGAGGCATCACTTGTCTGATCACTGAAATTAAAGCTAAAAAATTTTTATTCTAGTGTTCTCCTGACAAATCTCCTAGTTTGGTTATTTATCTTTAAGTGTACATGCCATGTGTATAGACATACTGTATAAAGATATTCTGTAGATATATAAATACAGAATATTACATCTTATATGGTGTGCTCAGTCACTATAACTGAGTCCAAAGGCAAAAAGTCCCATAGCACTCCCTCTAGTAGCCCCAGATCCCCTTGTAACTCAAGACACCATGTCCTCTCATAATGAGTTAGTCAACCCTTAAAATCATCTGCCCATTATACTGGGTAGCATACGTGTCACATATAAAACAATAGGGCTCCGTGCTAAATTGGACTTCTGTTCAATTTATTATAGTTAGTGACAGTGGGTCAGTGGAAACTGTTTGACTAAGGAAGCATTTTGCAATAGTATGGTCTTATATGGCATAAACAAAAACTAGATAAAAGTATATTAAATGGGAACTATTTTGCTTTTATTTAGCAAAAATATCTGCCAATGGGTTAAGAAAAATTTACTTAGCAAGATTTATTAAAGTAAGCTAAAAAGTCATAAATACAAATTTATACAAATTTTACAAGTCATTGATTCTTACAATAAGGAAAATAAGATTTAATATCACAATATAAATACCTTTCACTTGGTTAGATTTCATTTTTTGCAGTGTAATTACAAATTAGCTCATAAGATTAATTTGTAATCAGGAAATATAACATACTCCCTGTCTTCGGGATATGGATGCAGTCAACAAGTTAATAGTGATTTAAAAGACAAGCAGTAACAAATTCTCAGGGCACCTTCCTTAGTCTATCATAGGATATAATCCTAAATCAACAATATCCAAAGCTGTGAAATTGCACAGAGTCCAAAAACTTTCTGGTTTCATTTCGACTTTTATTAAAGACTAGCCATTCCCTGCAGCTCCACCCACGTAGTAGTGAAACAGGACAAATTTGAAAAATCAACAAACAAAAAGGTATCGCTAGCTAAGCAGAGGCAAATTACGCTCCAAAACATAGAGGTAAACCGACTCTGCACTCCTGACAATATCCTTCCCCCTTCCATCAGCCCACAGCCTGTTTTGTATTAGTGTGAATATATCAATTCTGAAGACAAACTATGATTCTTATCACAATGAGAGAAGTCACAAAATCAACTGGAATGTTCAAGCAAATTCTAGAAAAAAACCCAATATAAATCCGTTAAGTAGTTCTCTTGTTCGCTAGCTAAGTGGATGTAAGATATGGCCTGATGCTGGCGCTTGAGTGAGGAGGGCCACGCTCCCCTCCTTTCGGCCTGCTGCGTCTCTCTCGGATTCACATAAATAAATTGGTACCGCAAGCGAACTATGATACTTGGCGTGATGATAGAGGATGAAAAATCAACCGGAATGTTCAAGCAAATTATGGAAAAAAACCCGATCTAAATCCATTAAGTAGTTCTCTCATGAAAAGCAGACAGACATACAGATATATAGACAGACATTGGATTTTATATATATAGAGATAATAAACAGCTGTGCTCTGTCTGCGGTGAAAGCCACTATTTTTGGGCTCAAAAACATTTTTATACATAGCTTAATATATATCAGATAATTTAACATGCTGTTTACATTGGTGGAGTGGTTACATGTAGGACTCAGTGCATCTCAGAGCATTCGAGTGCTTTAACTATCTAAGGCTCCGTGCAATTCAATGCTTAACCTGTATTGGTGGTGAGATTGCAATATACTTTAAAAAATTATAATATCTTATAAGGTGCAGAATCACATTGTAAGACAAATGCTTAATTAAAATAAGTTCTTAATCATATTGTACATTCTAATTTCTGTGCATACTATAGTCAAATTATTCAGTGTGAATGTACATAAAAATATCCAGTATCTACTGTATTCATGTAGATATATTTCCTAAAGTAGTCCTAAATCCTAAAGCACCAATTTGCAGGATTATAAATATTTTGTTTAGCATGTGGGAAAAAAAAGTGTTCACCCCTTTGGAAGTTTCCACATTTTATTGTTATATAATATTGAACCACAGTGGATTTAATTAGGCTTTTTTAACATTAATCAACTGAAAATGACTCTTTTAATGTCAAAATGAAAACAGCCTAAATTAATTTCAAATATAAAACATAAACTAATTGATCACATACCATATCACTGGTGCAGCAAGTTTGGAGTAGGTGATGCTATGGGACATTTGAGGGACTTGTCAATGTTCGTTGGCTTTCTGAATGAAACATGCTGTGTGGTTGATAACAGGTTGTCATCTGTCTTTCCAATTCCTCAGTATGCATGAGCTAAATGTTCCTTTGACTGGGTGCAGAACTGAAACCGTAGCCCTTTAAAACATTAAACCAATGGCAGATTTATTTTATTTATTTTTACAAGAATGTACTAGAGTGTCCAGTGACCAACATTTTAGTCGCAACCCGCAAAACACCATAGTTGGCATAAGGCAGTACAGTGGTAGTGCTGCTGCTTTGCAGTAAGGAGACTGTGGAAGATTGTGGGTTCACTTCCCGGTTCCTCCCTGTGTGGATAGCACTTTGAGTACTGAGAAAAGCGCTATATAAATGTAATGAATTATTTATTATTATTATTTATTATAAGATTATTATCAAGGACACCCCATCCCCACCGTGAAGCATAGTGGTGACAGCAGCATGTTGTGGGGATCCTTCTCAGCAGCAAGCCATGGAAGGCTTGTGCTGGTAGAGAGTAAAATGAATGTTCTAAAATACATGGAAAGCCGTGAAGAAAACCTGGTGCAGTCTGCAGGAATCTGCTCCTTAGGAGAAGATTTGCTTTACTGCATGACAACAATCCAAAGTATAAAGCCAAATCTACACAGGAATGGCTTCAAAAACAATAATGTGAAGGGGCGAAGTCAGAGTCCAGATCTCAATCCAATTTACAATTTGTTCACTCATGATCTCCATGAAACCTGACAAAGCTTAAGCAATTTGGCAAAGAAGAATGGCAGTGTCCAGATGTGTAAAGCTGATAGAGACCTGTGCACACGGACCCAAGGCTGTCATGGCTGCCAAAGATGTATCTACTAAATATGGAAACTTATAAAATCAATTATTTTGTATTTTACATTTGTAAATAATTTAGACAATTTTGCAGAGATCTGTTTTCACTTTGACATTAAAGAGTCATTTTCTGTTGATCAGTGTCAAAATAGCCAAATTAATTCCGCTGTGATTCCATATTGTATACAATTAAAATGTGAAAATCTCCAAGGAGGTGAATGCATTTATAGGTACTATATGCAACATTCAGTAAGTTGAAGAAACAAGGCCATTATAAAATATGACATACAATATTCACATTTGTTTTACTTTCTAGTTGGTTTCAAATTTACTAAATTTGTAATCAGTGACAAAAATTATTAATACTAAAGCATATCATAAACTGTTTTGGGGAAGAATATATTTTTAAAAGGAACTAAAACATCTACATTTACAGTACATGTAATATTTTTACTCATCCAGTTGAGTTTATCACATACTCGCCAATATGTTTTTTCTTTGCAGCATGCAATGCCTCTGTAGACATGTAGTTTTCAGCTGACTTGAATGTAACATCTGGTTTTGGAGCCATGACAGATTAATTGTAAAAGTAATTCTGGCAGCAGGGAATCATCTGTTAAAGGACACTTTCACCTTTGAGATTCTTTAGAGATTCAGAAGTCAGGCACTGACAGCACTCTATAAATCCTTTACTGATTAAATCGAGAATGTTTAAGTTATCCTAGTGCTCTGTTTTATCAAAGTGGTGTTCCACTGCACCTGTCTCATCAAAATGAAACTGATGTTAAAGATGTCTTGTAGATGTAGAGTCACTGCTCCTTTGCCAGTGATGGATAGCTAGTTTAATCTGTGCATACACTACATCTTTTCCCAAGATGATTACACACTTAATAAAATGATAAAGGATTTGAAAAAGCCATACTGAGGTTTGCACAAAGGGAGGTTCTGGGAAGATTAAGAAGTGTTTATAGAATTCAGTTGTACAGCTGGAATGTACTGTACAGACAGGAATATCTTGAGTTTTGGTCTAGATGAAGGCAGCGGGTATCCTGTTACTGTGGAGAGAGCCTTGTTATTGTTTGTGGACAAATCCATTTAGGGTTACAGATACAGCAGGCACTTCTAGATGGACCTCTGATCTGGTGTCTGTGGTCAAGTGACAGGATAAGCCCCTGGCCCAGAAGTGATTTTTTGGGGACCAGATATAACCCTGGAAGTGCCTATAGTTTGGAACTTAAAAGAATTGTGCACGGAAGTTTGGCAAGAAAGTAAGGAAGGCTAGTGTGGTAATGGGAAAAGGAAGAAAATATGAGAAGTTGTCTTTTGTACTATATTCTGTACTGGAAATGTACATCAGCCACACCATGGGGCTAGTAAGGGACATCATGTATGTACTCTGAGTTTTAGGTCATTGAGGCCCATCCCAGCAGGATCAGGTGCTTGGCAGGTACCAACTCAGTATGAGGCACCAATCCATTACAGGATACACTCATACACAAATACACTGGGCTAATTTAGAGTCACCAAATAAAATAACAGAATGTTAAAATTAGGTGTAGCGTGCAGCCGGGGCCCTTCTACACTGAAAGGACCTGGGGAGCAAGCATGGCCAGAGCGTTACCTCCCCCGGAACACTAGATGGCAGCCCCCCCTGGGTTGCAGCGGTGCCTTGGACTCCCGCAGGGCTTCATGGGAGTTGGAGTTTGGTGCGGCCCTGTTGGGATCCACGGGCTCCGCCAGGGGGAGCTGCACCAAGATTGGCTGAGCACTTTTGGGAAGTTCTTCCGCCACACCCAGAAGTGCTGCCAGAAACTAGGTCATCAAGCACCTGGAGCACTTCCGGGTGCAGTATAAAAGGAGCCAGCAGCCACTACTCAGAGAGCCAGAGTCGGGAGGAGGAAGACAAAGCTTGAACAGAGGAATGGAGGAGAAAGAAGAGAAAAGAGAGAAGAAAGAGTATTGTTTTGTGTTGTGCTTTTGGACTGTGCTGTACTTATGGGAAATGGGGGAAGGCATTTCCCATGAGGTAAAAAGGGAAAAATAAAACACGCGTGTGCCTTGAACTTGTGTCCCATGCTTGTCTGTGCCAGCCTGGTGAGAAAAACTGAATATCCACATGGCTATAAAAAGAATGTGCAAATTCTACAATGGCAGTCATGGAGCTCATAATAATAATAATAATAATACAGTGTATCAAAACAAAACCTAAGGTGGCTAGCTGCCTTGTAGAAATTCCCTGCTTTTTTGTAAAGGTTTCTATTTAACTACTTAATGAAACAACATTTTCCCTCTGGCTGTGCAAGACTCTGTTTAGATGGAAAATCCCGCTACTTTCATGTATCTACAGCCATGCTGTCTACTCTGTAGGCTTCCCTCTGGCTTTCTTTTCAGATTGTCTGTGACCTTAAATGGCACACTTGTTTTTCTGAATGTAGTTATTAAGCCATTTAAAGCCACTTTTATAAATAACTCCTTTCTCATTAGTACGTCCGCCCAGGTTGGTGTGTCATTTTAATCAATTTGTGTAAGGCTTGCTAATTTTAATTAGGCAGTAAGACCCTGCTACACAAGCTGCACAGCATACATTTTAAAATGATTATTCACAAACTCATTACTATATTTTCAGACGCTCTTTGTTCCTTGTGCTGCCAGTAACTGCTGTTTGAGTAACAGTGAATGAATCTATGTCATAAATATAAACAAAGTCTGTAATTGAAAATTTGAACTGTACACATCTCTACATGTCATTGGATCCTTTTGCAGGAATTCACAATTTCTTAAACCATCACCACTCTGTAATGACCCCATATTAAAAGGTAGATTAGCCCCCTTTTCCATCTTTGGTAAGCTTCTTTGACACTGAGGAGTTTCAGAGCCTGGTTTGGCATTAAAGCTTCTTGTAGACTATCCTAAAATATATACAGTAATCCCTCCTCGATGAAGGTGAAAATCCACGAAGTAGAAACCATATGTTTATATGGTTATTTTTATATTGTCATGCTTGGGTCACAGATTTGCACAGAAACACAGGAGGTTGTAGAGAGACAGGAACTTTATTCAAACACTGCAAACAAACATTTGTCTCTTTTTCAAAAGTTTAAACTGTGCTCCATGACAAGACAGAGATGACAGTTCCATCTCACAATTAAAAGAATGCAAACATATCTTCCTCTTCAAAGGAGTGCGCATCAGGAGCAGAGAATGTCAGAGAGAGAGGAAAAAGCAAACAATCAAAAATCAATAGGGCTGTTTGGCTTTTAAGTATGCGAAGCACCGCCGGACAAAGCAGCTGCAAGGAAGAGAGCAATGTGAAGATAGTCTTTCAGCATTTTTTAGAGGAGCATCCGTATCCTCTAGGCCAGTGTGCGAACAGCCCCTCTGCTCACACCCCCTCCGTCAGGAGCAGAGAATGTCAGACAGAGTGAGAGAGACAGAAAAACAAACAAGCACCGTGCGGGAAGCATATCGCTTGACAAAACAGCCACATGTAAGCCCAGCAAGGAAGGGAGCAATGTGAAGGTAATCTTTCAGAGTTTTTTGAGGAGCGGCCGTATCCTCTAGGGGTGCGAACAGCCCCCGTGCTCACAATATATTTGAGAAGTTTTATTTAATACGTAATACGCGCTCTGGTTGGGTAGCTTCTCAGCCATCTGCCAATAGCGTCCCTTGTATGAAATCAACTGGGCAAACCAACTGAGGAAGCATGTACCAGAAATTAAAAGACCCATTGTCCGCAGAAATCCGCGAACCAGCAAAAAATCCGCGATATATATTTAAATATGCTTACATATAAAATCCGCGATAGAGTGAAGCTGCGAAAGTCAAAGCGCGATATAGCAAGGGATTACTGTATACAGCTGTTTCCCTCTTTTAAAATGTAAATGATGATAGTTTTTTGAATTACTGGTTAATGGCGAACACTTGTCAAAGCGTAGAAACAAATATTTAAAGTGATCATGGATGGTGCATGAGGTGAGATAATGCAGTTTTGGTTGAAACCTATTTGGAGCCCTTGGCAGGTGGGGGGTCTGGAGCACGTTGGTGTCCATAGCAAGTGATCAGTATTGGACTTTGATTACTTTGGTCCAGACATTGTGCACTACCTTCAGTTACTGTTAAGTCCATAAATATTTGGACAGAGACAACTTTTTTCTAATTTTGGTTCTGTACATTACCACAATGAATTTTAAATGAAACAACTCAGATGCACTTGAAGTGCAAATTTTCAGCTTTAATTCAGCGGGGTGAACAAAACAATTGCATAAAAATGTGAGGCAACTAAAGCATTTTTTAACACAATCCCTTCATTTCAGGGACTCAAAAGTAATTGGACAATTGATTCAAAGGCTATTTCATGGGCAGGTGTGGGCAAGTCCGTCATTATGTCATTATCAATTAAGCAGATAAAAGGCCTGGAGTTGATTTGAGGTGTGGTGCTTGCATGTGGAAGATTTTGCTGTGAACAGACAACATGTGGTCAAAGGAGCTCTACATGCAGGTGAAAGAAGCCATCCTTAAGCTGCGAAAACAGAAAAAACCCATCCAAGAAATTGCGACAATATTACGAGTGGCAAAATCTACAGTTTGGTACATCCTGAGAAAGAAAGCAAGCACTGGTGAACTCATCAACGCAAAAAGACCTGGACATCCACGGAAGACAACAGTAGTGGATGATCGCAGAATCATTTCCATGGTGAAGAGAAACCCCTTCACAACAGCCAACCAAGTGAACAACACTCTCCAGGGGGTAGGCGTATCGATATCCAAGTCTACCATAAAGAGAAGACTGCATGAAAGTAAATACAGAGGGTGCACTGCAAGGTGCAAGCCACTCATAAGCCTTAAGAATAGAAAGGCTAGATTGGACATCTAAAAAAGCCAGCACAGTTCTGGAAAAATATTTTTTGGACAGATGAAACCAAGATCAAACTCTACTAGAATGATGGCAAGAAAAAAGTATGGGGAAGGTGTGGAACAGCTCATTATCCAAAGCATACCACATCATCTGTAAAACACGGTGGAGGCAGTGTGATGGCTTGGGTGTGCATGGCTGCAAGTGGCACTGGGACACTAGTGTTTATTGATGATGTGACACAGGACAGAAGCAGCCGCATTAATTCTGAGGTGTTCAGAGACATACTGTCTGTTCAAATCCAGCTAAATGCAGTCAAACTGATTGTGCGGCATTTCATGATACAGATGGACAATGACCCAAAACATACAGCCAAAGCAACCCACGAGTTTATTAAAGCAAAGAAGTGGAAAATTCTTGAATGGCCAAGTCAGTCACCTGATCTTAACCCAATTGAGCATGCATTTCACTTGTTGAAGACTAAACTTTGGACAGAAAGGCCCACAAACAAACAGCAACTGAAAGCCGCTGCAGTAAAGCCCTGGCAGACCATAAAAAGGAGGAAACCCAGCATCTGGTGATGTCCATGAGTTCAAGACAAGACTTCAGGCTGTCATTGCCAGCAAAGGGTTTTCAACCAAGTATTAGAAATGAACATTTTATTTCCAGTTATTTAATTTGTCCAATTACTTTTGAGCCCCTGAAATGCAGGGATTGTGTTAAAAAAATGCTTTAGTTGCCTCACATTTTTATTCAATCGTTTTGTTCACCCCACTGAATTAAAGCTGAAAGTCTGCACTTCAACTGCATCTGAGTTGTTTCATTTAAAATTCATTGTGGTAATGTACAGAACCAAAATTAGAAAAAAGTTGTCTCTGTCCAAATATTTATGGACCTAACTGTACATAAGCGGCATTCCTCTGCATGAGTTATGTACACAGGAGTGTTTAATTGAAGGTGCCAAGGTGGACCTACCCCACTCCCCAGACATCAAAGTCTAGCAATACTGTTTGCGTGCCATTTATGAAATAAATTCCACATTATGTGTGGAGTGGTTGCCACCTGGTAACTGGAACATATGCTCCTTAACTCAACTTCCACAATTGGTGCCCCAAATGGATTGACTGGCTCAGGCTGTAATCACCATTCCATATTTTTTGGGGCGGATACCCTCTGCTGCCCATACCTAAATCCGCTGCAAAAATGATGAGGTGATTCCATCAGTAAGGAGTTTGGTCAGGGCTGCATTTTCATACAAGAATATTTTCTACATTACAAAATAATAATGCAAAAAAATGAGAGTTCAATATGAATCATAAGAGTTATATATACATATATATCATGTGCCTAATTTACAGTATATACTGCCTGTAAGAATTATTTTCATTTTAAAACATTTATTTATATAGCATGTTTTCATACAAATGATGTAGCTCAAAGTGCTTTACAAGATGAAGAAATAAAAAAATGAAAGAAAAAAAATATATATAAAAATAAAAATAGGCAATACTAATTAACAAAGAATAAAGTAAGATCCGATGGCTAGGGAGGACAGAAAAAACAAAAAACTCCAGAGGGCTGGAGAAAAAAACAAAATCTGCAGGGGTTCCAGGCCACGAGACTGCCCAGCCCCCACTAGGTATTCTACCTAACATAAATGATCTCAATCAGTTCTTATGATTTTCAGGCTTCACGTGGAAGAATTGGATGATGATGGTCATATGGACCTCTGGCTTTCAATCCATCAATGTAGGGACTGTATGGTGCTTTGATCAGGTGGTGGTGGCACAGATTGCCACCACAGAAAACCGGAAAAAGAGCAGCAGAGAAAGTAGGGGTTAATACGGATTTCAGAACCATGGAAAACCATTGGTTACACCAAAATGAAGCTATGAGAAAGCCATGTTAAAATAATGAGTTTTTAGCAGTTTTTTAAAGTGCTCCACCAAATTTCTATCGGTAAGCTATTCCAGATTTTAGGTGCATAACAGCAGAAGGCTGCCTCACCACTTCTTTTAAGTTTAGCTCTTGTAATTATAAGCAGACACTCATTTGAAGATCTAAGATTACAATTTGGGGTATAAGGTGAAAAGCATTCTGAAATATAGGATAGAGCTTTGTAAACCATAAGCACTATTTTAAAAGTCAATTCTAAATGACACAGGTAACCAACATAGTGACATCAAAATTGTAGAGATGTGCTCAGATATTCTTTTCCTAGTTAAGATTCTAGCAGCTGCATTCTGCACTAGTTGCAATCGACTGATGTATTTTTTGGGTAGTCCTGAGAGGAGTGTGCGACAGTAATCTAGTTGACTAAAAACAAAAGCGTGAACTAATATTTCAGCATCTTGCGAAGTTATAAGGGATCTAACTTTTGCTATATTTCTTAAGTGAAAAAATGCTGTCCTAGTAATCTGATTAATATGTGATTTAAAATATAGGTCAGTGTCAATAATTACCCCTAAATTCTTTACCTCTGTCTTGACTTTTAGGCCTAATGGATTAAGTTTATTTCTAATACCCTCATTATATCCATTGTTGCCAATCACTAAGATTTCTGTTTTCTCCTTATTTAGTTTGAGAAAATTACTACTCATCCATTCAGAAACACAAGTTAAACATTGTGTCAGTGAAACAAGAGAGTCGGGGTCATCAGGCACTATTGATAAATACAGTTGTGTGTCGTCAGCATAGCTGTGGTAGCTCACGTTGTGCCTTTAAATAATCTGACCTAATGGAAGCATGTAGATTGCAAAGAACAGTAGACCCAGGATAGATCCTTGTGGAACATCATATAGAATATCATGTGTATTTGAAGTATAATTGCCGCAACTAACAAAGAATTTTCTGCCTTTCAAGTAAGACTCAAACTAATTTAAGACATTGCCTAAGAGGTGAGTGGCACACTTCTAATAAATAGAGGAATGGGAGTGGGAAGAACAGAAATATATTGAGCATCTGAGAAAAACACTGTGTGGGTGGGCGAGTCTCTGCCTCTAACGTCTAGTCATATTCCTGCTCCCACGGGTTAGTCTGTGGTGGACACCAAAAGCGGTTACCAGCTGTTAGGCGACTGACGAAAGGATCGGCATTGAATTGTCGAAATTCCTGGACTCAGCGTTGAACAGAATGTCAGTCCGCTAAAGCCACAAAGTCACAGAGTGTGATCCGGGAGACGGAAGAGACTGGAGGTGGAACGTTGCGAGGGCTGATCTATTCCTTTGCGTTTTGGTGCTATCCAGTCATGGGAAAGCAAAATAGTAAACCGGTCAAGAAGGTTCCTTCGGGAAATCAAAAGTCTCTGTTAGAAGGATTATTTTCGGAAAGCATGTTGAACTCTAGTTTGGGTCCGAAAGGAGGTTCAAATAGGAAACTAGTGGAAAAGAAAACCGGATTAGATTTTCTGCTTTCCTTTGTAATCAACAAATTGTGTAAGAATGTTCTGTGACCTTTGGATGAAACTGAGCTTATTTTTATCTAAAACCGCTTCTTTGAAGATCTCTGTTAAAAAAATGCGACTCACCCCCCTATGATGGGGCTTTTGCACTTCAGAGAGTCAGTGAGAAAAAAAGCTGACAGGCTCTGTAGGCAAGGACCCCTCTGCTCATCAAGAATGGTAAAGAATAAAAGAACATCTGAATCAGTCCTACTCCTATGTGGGGTCCCCCAGGGTTCCATTTTAGGGCCACTTTTTTCAATCTACATTCTGCCTTTAGGTGCAATTTTTAGAAAACATGCAATTTCATATCATCTATATGCTGACGACTGCCAAATTTATTTTTCCCTTAAGCCAACTGACTCCACCAAACCTCTCCTCGACTGCCTACCTGACATTAAGGATTGGCTGGCTGTAAATTTCCTTCACCTGAATGATTCAAAAACCGAGGTCATTGTTTTTAGTCCCGACTACAAACAGATTCCATCTTTTGGCCTCGACTCTCTTCCCACTCCAGTAACTTCATCTGTCTTTAATCTTGGAATCAAAATGGATTCATTCCTGAAAATGGATGCTCAAGTCAACAGCACAGTAAAATCCTGTTTTTTCCAGCTCAGGCGTATCGCCAAACTCAAGCCTATTCTGTCTAACCATCTCCTGCAATCAGTAATCCATGCATTTATTACGTCCCAGCTTGATTACTCTAATTCCTGCCTTTATGGTATCAGCAAAGCCACTCTTTCTAGACTACAACTGGTTCAAAATGCGGCTGCAAGGCTTCTAACAGGGAGTGGCAGAGGCCAACATATTACTCCAATTTTAAAAACCTTACATTGGCTGCCGGTTAGATTCAGAATCGATTTTAAGATACTCCTCTTAACTTATAAGGCATTAAATGGTCTAGCCCCCGCCTATTTGAGTGTTTTGCTCCATCGATACAATCTCCCTCGCGCTCTTAGATCCGCAGATCAGCTCCTTCTAACCGTTCCCAAGGCACGTTTCAAAGCTCGTGGTTAAAGGGCTTTCTCCATCGGTGCACCCAGGCTCTGGAACTCCCTACCCTCCTACCCTTAGTGGTTAGGCAAGCCACTTCAGTTGCCACATTCAAATTACGCTTAAAAACGCACTTCTTCACATTGGCTTTTAATTCTTAACTTGTTTCATTTTCTACTTGTTTTTCGCTATTTTCTCTATTTTATTGGATCCTCTGACCTGTTTTTAGTTTTTAGTTCAAATTCTCTTTTAACGTTTGCTTTAATATTTTGTTTTTAGTCCTGTTTGTTTTAACTGTACAGCGCTTTGGTCGGTTGTAATGCTGTGTTTTTAAGCGCTCAACAAATAAATATGGTATGGTATGGTATTTGAATTGGTGTCTGCCTGCTGTTGTCTCGACCTTTCGTCCACAGAGTTCTGGTGCCCAGACGTGGGGCAGAGACAGGCAGGTGACTCCTCGAGCGGGATCGTCCAGAGGACCGGTAAGAGGACCGATTCCGGCCGGATCGGGAGAACCAGCTCCGGCAAAACTTAGGACTGGCCTGCCTCGGGTGTATCCTGCTTGAGAAGTCCCTGGCCTCCTCTGACCGAATACGAGGGTCGAAACAACAGGGATTTCCCTAGCAGGTCATGAACTTCTTGGTGAGTAGACCGAGGGAGTCCGATTGAGTGAATGACGTAGCTCAGGGATTTGACCAGTTTACGGGGAGTTAAGGAAAATAAATACTGTATCACTAACGTAGTGGATGGTAAAACTGGAAAATAGAGAATAATACTTGGGTCCCTCGGGGGACAGTGTAAGATACTACAAGTATGTTAGTAAGTTACTTCCTGTGAAGTGGAATAGAAAGGGGTGAGTGGCACACTCCTATTAAATAGGGGAATGGGAGTAAGAAAAGAATAGTATATGAATTGAGTGTCTGGGAAAAACACTGAGTGGGTGTACGAGTTTTCTGTTCCTATCGTCTGGTCATAATCCTGCTTCTACAGGTTGCTGTGTGGTGGAGACATACACAAGCAGTTTGGCACATAGGAGGCGTCTGACGAAGGAATTGGTGTTGAGCGCACCTTGTATTCCGGACTCCACGCTGAATATTGTTGTACGATTCTGCTAAACAACGGACACGAAACCACTTGAGTACTAATCCGGGAGTGGGACAGGACTGGGAGCAGAACGCTGCGGGGGCTGAATTGTTCTACTGTGGTCCAGTGCCATTCATTATGGGAAAGCAAAATAGTAAACCGGTCAAAGAGACTCCCTTGGGAAATCAAAAGTCTCTGTTAGAAGGATTATTTTGGAAAGTCTCAGACACGAGCTTTCAATCGGGTGCGAAAGGGGGTTCACCTAGAAAATTAATAGAAAAGAAAACCGGATTAGACTTTAAGAAAGCATGTAAAAAGTGGAATAAACAGAGTGGTGGCAGATGGCCGATAGACAGGACTGTGGACATATCAGAAATACAAGAAATAAGGAAAATATTATGTAGGAATGCACGAGGATGTTGTAACAAATGTCCGTATCGAATGGACATGTCTGATAGATGGGAATTGGTGATAAAGGATAGGACCTTGGAAGAGGCGCAGAAGCGTAATGAGCTGCTGGCTGCTGAGGTCAAAACACGGAAAGAAAAGGAAGAGTTATTGCTAGCGTTGCAGAAAACGAAGGTAGAGACAGAGCCCAAGCCTGAAAGTAAAAGAAAGAAGACTGAAAAGAAAGACCCCCATATCCCGGAATCTGTCCACCCCCTCCTTACCAAACTCCCCCGCCTCCACCTCCTGCACCCCCTCCTCCAACTGCACCCCTGTTAACAGATGAACCCTCTGGAGCAGGTTTTTACAATGAACAATATCATTATGACCCGTCCTCACATATTGACCCTGAGGAAGATAATTCAGATCATTCACAAGGTGCTACTGGGTTGCAATGGCAGAAACCAGAAGAGTGATCTGTCTCTCAGCGCACGAGAAGTCAGACCCTCCGCTCTAAACCTATGGGCGGTTTTACTTCCCCCTTCGGCTCCCCTAAGCCTTCTGGCCCGACATTCTCTTGCCCCCTCATTGAAGTCCCCAACCCCCGACATGATCCCGCACAACCCCCAGGCAATAATAATCCCACTACTGTAATGATTCACGGAAATTGGGACATTCAAGAATTAAAAGATGTGGTGTCTGAACTGCTCGACCCCAAAGCGGTCGGTGGACTGAAATTTGTGGAGCAGTTACAGCAGCTGGATGATATGTATAAACCAAATACTGCAGAGTGGACACAGGTGCTCCGCCGAAAGCTGGGCACCACATGGGCAACTGTAAATCACGGTGATCTTAACAGTGCCCCTTGGCGTTGGAATGAAGCTCTTCTCCGAGGCCCCGGGAATGAAGGTCCCTTCCTCGGCCAGTGGGAGCCTTTGAAAGGAGCCCTGGCAGAAAAATATAAATAGGGCACAGACTGGTCACTAATTTCAGCCACTAAGCAGAAAAAAGACGAGACAGTGGATGAATGGGTTCACCGGTTGCAAGATCTGATGGCTAATCACTCTGGGCTAGACAATGCAAATGATAGAACTCGTGCTGCAGTGCCTCCTTTTGTCTCGGAACTGAGAAGTGACATTCAAAGCAAAGTTTGCACGTCCTGCATAGGCTGGGAGAGCGCTACGTTCGTAGAAGTCAAGCGTCATGCAGAGCATGCTGAGAGACAGACTAAATTAAAAGAGTCAGACACACAGACCAAACTTTTGGCTGCACAAATAAATTACTATACTGGTGGAACTGACCCGGCTAGGGGGAGAGGATGCAGAAATTTCTTTGGAGGTCGAGGGTGAGGGCGCGGAAGAGGACGCGGGTTCCAATTATCAAACCCTAATAATCCTTTCGCTCAGATGCCTAACCCTTCGGAGCAGACGCCAGCATCATATGCCTGTTACGGCTGCGGTGAACTTGGACATTTCAGACGCAACTGCCCACACAAGTGCCCTTCACCACCCCTTCTCCCTGAGCCCAATGACATTCCTTGGTCCTAGGAATTAGCAGGGACCCCCAGCCACTTTTTCCAGTTTCCTTTACTTACTCATCATGCTGATACTGATCCTTTATTGACTTTAATAGTAAACAGCAAAGAAACTGTCTTTCTTGTGGACAAAGGAGCCATGCGCTCCACTTTGTCGCCGTTGGAGGTCCCTGCCTCGAAAGATACAGTACAGGTGCTTACTGCCTCGGGACAGGCTCATACTTTGCTGGTCTCAAAACCTCTGCAAGTGCAGCTCAGCACTGACAGCTCATCATTGACTCATCGCTTCCTGTTAAATCATTTGTGCCCTGTGAACTTGCTGGGAAGGGATCTTATGACTAAATTGTCAGTCTCAATTTCTTTAACTGAACAAGGATTTTACTGCTCCATTCCTAAGCTCCTATGCCAAACTACACACCCCAAGCCCTCTTTTGCTGCATGGACCCTTGACATCTCCCCGCACACCCTCCTCTTGAAAGCCCTTCATTCTTTCCCCTCATGCCTATTTCCCCACTTACAAGTCCCGGACACCCTGCATTGTACTGCCCAATATTTCCCCGTTGAAGTAGACACTCCTTGGTTAGAATCTTTTCTTTCCTCCGGCACATGCCCTGAAACTTTGCACATTCCATGTATTTTTATTTCATCTACTAAAGCTGCTGCTTCAGTTCACCTCACATGTTCACAAAGTATTTTCTATCTAGGTGGTTCAGTGCCCCATGTCTCTCTAGCTAAATCTAACACCGTTCGCTGGGTTGAAATTGGGGACTGGGTCGAAAAATGTCTAAATAGAACTGATTGGCTGTACGTTGCGCCAGGTATTTTTGACACCTCAGACCATCTAATTACTAAAGTATTAATTCAGATTGATCTGCCAGTTGTTCATTCCCTGTGTCACCCGTCTCTCTCTTTATGCTCATTGCAAACTGATAGCTTTCCATGGCTCTCTTCGATTCCTGATACACTGTGGTCTCAAGGGAAAAATGATTTTGGCAGAATAGCAAATTGTGAACCTCTAGTAATCTTTCCAAAATCCTCCTTCTGTCCTTGCCGTGCGCAATATCCTATCTCTCCCGAGGCTGAATTCGGAATTGCTGCTGTACATAAAGATCTCATTGAAAGGGGGGCTATAATTCCTATTAAATATTCTCCTGTAAACTCTCCTATCTTGCCAGTAAAGAAAGCTGATGGCTCTTGGCACTTTGTCCAAGACCTCAGACAAGTCAATTCTGCTATCTTTCCTAGAGCACCGATCGTGCCTAATCCTTCCACTATTCTGTCTACAATCCCTCCATCTTCACGTTATTTCTCAGTTATTGACTTAGCAAATGCTTTCTTTTCTGTTCCTGTACATTCTGATTCTCAGTTTTGGTTTGCTTTTACTTTTCAAAACTGCCGTTGGACATGGACCGTTATGCCACAAGGTTATACAGAGGCTCCTTGTGTATACAGCCAAGCACTTGCTCAAAACCTGGAAGGTTTCTGGCCTGACAGTGGGAGTGCATTGATACAGTACGTCGCCGATTTATTACTCTGTAGTGAAACAGAGAAAGCATGCACACAAGATACAGAATTATTGCTCAAGTATCTTGCAGAAAATGGGCACAAGGTCTCCAATGCCAAGCTGCAGTTAGTTCAAACTACTGTCAAATATTTGGGGCATGACATCACTTGTGATACCAGAGCTCTGTCAAAAGACCGCATAACCACTATCCAAAACCTGCCCAGACCGGTCACAAAACAACAGGTTATGTCTGTATTGGGCGTTTTAGGTTACTGTCGACAATGGATTTTAAATTTTTCTGAAAGAGCACAGCCTTTACAAAATCTAGCTAACACTGCTGAACTTCCTCTTTCTGGCCGCATACAGTGGATTGAGCAGGCTGAGAAGGCTCTATGTGATTTAAAAAGTGCACTACTCTCTGCGCCAGCGTTAGGACTCCCTGACTATTCTCGTCCATTCACTTTGTTCGTGGACAAAAAGGGGGGATATATGAATGCAGTACTAACACAGCTCCATGGAGAAAAACAAAGGCCAATAGCCTATTTTTCGAAAAAATTGGATCCAGTGGCTAAGGGACTTCCCACCTGTCTCAGTGCAGTAGCAGCCACAGCAGAAGCCGTGCTAGCCAGTACTGATATAGTGCTCATGAGCCCCCTAACAGTAAAGGTGCCTCATGCCGTACACTCCATTTTAGTACAGGCCAAAACTTCACATCTCACTACTGCTAGGGCAATACACTATCAAAACGTACTCTGTACTCTGTCAAATGTCACAAATGAAAGATGCTCCACTCTAAATCCAGCCACTCTTCTTCCAACTGAAGAAGAAGGGGAGCCACACAGCTGTCATGACGAAATAACTAAGGTCATAAAACCCAGACCAGACCTGCAGGAAACTCCACTAGAAATAGGAGAAGTACTCTACGTAGATGGATGTTCCTTGCGATTGGATAATGGAACACCCTCAACCAGCTATGCAGTGGTCAAAGGTGACCACCTGCTGGAGGCAAACCGAATTTCATCAAGTTTAAGCGCGCAGGCAGCTGAATTAATTGCTCTCGCCCAAGCCTGTCAGCTGTCAGAAGGGAAAGCAGTAACCATTTATACAGATTCCAGGTATGCTTTTGGAGTCTGCCATGATCATGGAGCATTGTGGAAATTAAGGGGATTCAAAACCAGTACTGGTAAACCCATCCAACATCAGAAATTAGTCGAATCCCTCCTCGAAGCTATAATAAAACCATAAAGACTGGCAATAGTTAAATGCCAGGCCCACACTGGGAAACAAGATCCTGTCAGCAAAGGAAACGACCTGGCTGATCACTTTGCTAAACAGGCTGCCTACAATAACACACCAATCTTTTTATTTCAACAGAAAGATGACAAAGACCCTGATAATCAAATTATCTCTTTACAGAGTGCAGCCACGGACAGAGAAAAGAGAAAATGGTCCAAAGAAGGATCCTTCTCTGATGGGGTCTGGACTCACAAGCAAAATAACAAACCTTTCCTCCCAAAAGCTTCTTTCCCAAGTATGGCAAAAATCGCACATGGCCTGGACCACGCCAGAAAGGATGCCATGATTCAAGATGTCGAGAGACATTGGGAAGCTGTAGGCTTCTCTACGTATGCAGAGCAATTCTGCAGGCGATGTGCGCTATGTCAAAAATTTAATGTAGGAAAGGGTACCCCGGTAAGTCCCGCCGTCAAACCTAACCCAATGGGTCCATTCGAACATCTTCAAATGGACTTCATTGAACTAACACCATCTAAAGGGTACCGATACTGCTTGGTAATTGTCGATGTGTTCTCCCGATGGGTGGAAGCTTTCCCTTCCAAACATGCAGACGCCAAAACTGTGGCAAAAGCCTTGATAAAAGAAATCATTCCAAGATGGGGAATACCACAAAAATTGCAGACTGATAATGGTACCCATTTTGTGAATTTAGTAATCAATGAACTAACCACCTGGCTCCAAATTAACGTGCATCACTATTGCAAGTACCACCCTCAAAGCAGAGGTATAGTAGAAAGGTGCAATGGCACCCTGAAATCTAAATTGGCTAAGATCTGTGAGCAGACGGATTTAACCTGGCCTGACGCTTTACCCCTGGCCTTAATGGGATTGAGAGGGAGGACACACCGGCAGTTGGGACTGTCGCCGTTCGAAATTCTGACTGGATGACCCATGCCTATCGGCATGGTCATTGGCAATGTCAATCTGCATACTGTGGACAATGATCTTGTTTCCAGTCTTACAGGTCTCCGAGCATCCTTGAAGGAGGTCCACGAGCAGGTTAACCAGGCTTGGCGAACTAGTCCTCCACCAACGGAGTCACAGATTCCCTTGGGAACCTGGATACTGGTCAGAGACACCCGAAGGAAGCACTGGCATCAACCTAGCTGGAGGGGACCATACCAAGTGCTGCTATCCACACCTCACGCCGTTAAAGTCGAAGGACTTCCTGCCTGGATTCACGTGTCGCAATGCAAAAAATGGCATTCATAGCTCTGCTAGTCCTAATCTTTTCTATCCATCTGACTTTAGGACAAGGACAAACAGGTGGTGACCATCTGACTCACCAATTGAAGCAAATACATGGGGACTTTCCCACGTTAACTTTCCAAATAGGGAAAACTGCCTCATTCCAGATTGACTTTTGTTCCATTGCTCCCTGTGGGTCCAGTGGACAAGACAAATGGAGATTGTCTGAAAAATACGTTTGTGTGACTCGACCCAGGTATAAAACTGTTTTAAATCCCTCTTCCAGTCTATCTGAATGTTCAAGCTGGAGTGATGTGTTTGCAAACACTGGCGACCAGGACTGGGGGTATAATCCGTGGGAAGCCCAGGAACATGATTTAAAAACAAGGTTTTCTATAATTAAATCAAGGTTTACCCCTCTTGATGAATGGTTTATATCCACTTTTAGCTCTTGGGGCCAATGGTTCAAATCCATTTTTGTTTCCCTTTTAGTTGCTTTAACTGTTATTCTTTTGATTTGCTGTTGTCTTATTACTTTAATCCGTTATTTTATCCAGAAGTTTTTCACTGCCTCAATAACTAAAGCTTATTTCCTCCACACAGAACCCATGCATCTTCTTCCCCAGGCCCAATTCTCTTCCCAGTCTTCCCTCGATCAGGACTGTTTAGCTTAAACCTTCTTATTATTAAACTTTTAAGTTTAAAAAGGGGAGAATGTGGAATGGAATTTAAAATCTATTGCTAGCTTCTGTATGAAAATCTGCATGTTCTCTGTGTGGCTAGGTATTATTACAACAGATAAATAAGCGTGCTTACATAGAGTAGGGCTGCCAGTGTGGAATGCAGTCTTTGGCTACTTCCCGGCTTGTCTCAGCAGTGTTTGGTTATTGTCCAATTAAGATGCCAAATGTATGACAAGTTTTCTGATAAGCTTAATTAAAAATATAAGAAAAGATTAGAATTTCTGCTTTCCGTTGTAATCAACAAATTGTGTAAGAATGTTCTGTGACCTTTGGATGAAACTGAGCTTATTTTTTTCTAAAACTGCTTCTTTGAAGATCTCTGTTATAAAAATGCGACTCACCCCCCTATGATGGGACTTTTGCACTTCAGAGAGCCAGTGAGAAAAAAAGCTGACAGACTCTGTAGGCAAGGACCCCTCTGCTCATCAAGAATGGTAAAGAATAAAAGAACTCTGCTTATTTGAATTGGTGTCTGCCTGCTGTTGTCTCGACCTTTCGTCCACACTGTGCAAAAAACTAAGACAGAACCAGAGCCTGATCCCGAGAACAAAAGGAAGAAATCAGACAAAAAGGACCCCCTATATCCAATTATTCACTCTCCACTCCCTTATAACCCCCTTCCTCCTCCTCCTCCTCCTGTCCCCACTGCTCCACCGGCACTTCTAGTGGCCGATGATCCATCTGGAACAGGCTTTTATGATCAACAATACCATTATGATCCGTCCTCTCATTCAGATCCGGATGATGAGGACCAAGGTACTCAGTCAAGACCCCAGCCACAAGTGTCCTTCCAATCTCCGATTTCTAGTCATACTAGGAGTCAAACCACCAGGCACCCGGCCCCAGCATCAAGCATCTCCCCGAAACACCATAATTTCGGTACCCAATTTTCTTGCCTTTTAATACAGGTCCCCAACCCCAGACATAACCCCAATCAGCCCGCAGGAACTAACAATCCCACCACAGTAATGATACATCGCAATTGGGATATCCAGGAACTGAAAGATGTGGTGTCCGAACTACCCGACCCTAAGGTAGTCGGTGGCTTAAAATTTGTGGAACAGCTCCAGCAATTGGACGATATGTATAAACTAAATGCTGCAGAATGGACACAGGTGCTGCGACAAAAACTAGGCACTACCTGGGCAACTGTTAATCATGGGACGAGGGGGGATGGAAACGCCTGGAGATGGGACCAAGGTCACAACCAAGGTGGAGATCAGGAACCCCAATTTTTAGAACAATGGGACTTGTTAAAAACTGCAGTTGCAGGAAAATATAAAAAGGGAATGGACTGGTCGCTCATATCAGCCGCTAAGCAGCGGAAGGATGAGACGGTCGATGAGTGGGCACACAGAATACAAGACCTAATGGCAAATCATTCTGGTCTAGAAGACAGCAATGACTGAAACTGCGCTGCCGTTCCCCCTTTTGTTTCGGGACTAAGAAGTGACATTCAAAACAAAGTCCGCACATCCTGCGTAGGCTGGGAGAGCGCTACTTTTGAGGAAGTGAAACGCCATGCAGAGCATGCCGAGAGACAATCTAAGCAAAAAGAATCTGATACACAGACTAAGATATTTGCAGCACAACTACAATACTACACAGGGGGAACGAGCAGGGGCAGAGGATTCCAAGGCAGTGGACGTGGCAACTCTTTCGGAGGAAGAGGGCATGGAAGGGGACGAGGGTTCCAGTCCTTCAACCCCAACAACCCCTTCACCCAGATGCCTAATTCATCAGAGCAACCTCCAGCATCTTACACCTGCTACGGCTCTGGCAAACCTGGTCACTTCAGACGTGACTGTCCAAACAAGCGTCTGCCACCACCACCCTCTCTCCCAGAGCCCAATGACATTCCTTGGTCCAGGAATTAGCAGGGACCCCCAGCCATTTCTTCCAGTTTCCTCTGCTTGCCCGTCATGCTGACACAGATCCTTTACTGACTTTGATAGTAAATGGCAAGGAAACTGTCTTCCTTGTGGACACGGGAGCCACACGCTCCACTTTGTCACTGTTGGAGGTCCCTGCATCGAAAGACACTGTGAAGGTTCTCACTGCTTCAGGACAACCACACACTTTACTAGTGTCAAAGCCTCTGCAAGTGCAACTCAGCACCGACAGCTCTCCATTAACTCACCGCTTCCTGTTAAATCATCTGTGCCCTGTCAATCTACTGGGAAGAGACCTCATGACTAAACTCAGTCTCAATCTCACTGACAAGGATTTTACTGCTCCATTCCTAAGCTCCTGTGCCAAACTTCCCCACACCCCAAACCTTCTTTTGCAGCCTGGACCCTAAACATCTCCCCACCCACCCTTCTCCTTAAAGCTCTACACTCTTTTCCTTCATGCATCTTTCCCCACCTTCAAGACCCCGACACCCTCCACTGTACTGCCCAATATTTCCCCACTGAAGTAGACATGCCTTGGTTAGAATCTTTTCTCTCTTCAGGTACTTGCCCAGAGACCCTTCATATCCCTTGCATTTTCATTTCATCTACTAAAGCTGCTGCTTCAGTCCATCTCACATACTCACAGAACATTTTCTATCTAGGAGGTTTGGTTCCCCACGTTTCCTTGGCCAAATCTAACACCGTTCGTTGGGTCGAAATTGGGGAATGGGTTGAACAATGTCTAAATAGGACTGATTGGCAATACGTCGCTCCAGGCATTTTTGATACTTCAGACCATCTAATAACTAAGGTATTAATCCAAATTGACCTACCGGTCGTTCGTTCCCTTTGTCACCCGTCTTTTTCTCTATGCTCTCTACAAACTGACTTTTTCCCATGGCTTTCTTCAATTCCTGACACCCTATGGTCTCAGGGAAAGAATGATTTTGGCAGGATCGCAAATTGTGAACCTCTGGTGGTTTTTCCGAAATCATCCTTCCGTCCTCGCTGTGCGCAATATCCTCTTTCTTCCGAGGCCGAACTCGGAATTGCTACTGTACATAAAGACTTCGTTGAAAGGGGAGCTATAATTCCTATCAAATATTCTCCTGTAAACTCTCCTATTCTGCCAGTAAAGAAGGCTGATGGCTCTTGGCGCTTTGTCCAAGACCTCAGACAAGTTAATTCTGCTATCTTTCCTAGGGCACCGATTGTCCCTAATCCTTCCACTATTCTCTCAATGATTCCTGCAACAGCTCGTTACTTCTCAGTAATTGACCTAGCAAATGCTTTCTTTTCTATTCCTGTACATCCTGATTCTCAGTTTTGGTTTGCTTTTACTTTTCAAAACTGCCATTGGACATGGACCGTTATGCCACAAGGTTATACAGAGGCTCCTTGTGTATACGGCCAAGCGCTTGCTCAGAACCTGGAAGGCTTCTGGCCTAACAGGGGGAGTGCATTGATACAGTACGTTGACGATTTATTACTCTGTAGCGAAACAGAGAAAGCATGCACACAAGATACAGAATTATTGCTCAAGTATCTTGCAGAAAATGGGCACAAGGTCTCCAAGGCCATGCTGCAGCTAGTTCAAACCACTGTCAAGCACTTGGGTCATGACATCACTTGTGGTACCAGAGCTCTGTCAAAAAACCGAATTACCACCATCCAAAACCGGTCACAAAACAACAGGTCATGTCTGTATTGGGCATTTTAGGTTAATGTCGACAATGGATTTTAAATTTCTCTGAAAGAGCACAGCCTTTACAAAATTTAGCTAACACTACCGACCTTCCTCTTTCTGGTCACATACAGTGAAATGAGCAGGCTGAGAAGGCTCTATGTGATTTAAAAAGTGCACTACTCTCTGTGCCAGCTTTAGGACTCTCTGACTATTCTCGTCCATTCACTCTGTTTTTGGACGAAAAGGGGGGATATATGAATGCAGTACTAACACAGCTCCATGGAGAAAAACAGAGGCCAATAACCTATTTTTCGAAAAAATTGGATCCAGTGGCTACGGGACTTCCAACCTGTCTCAGAGCAGTAGCAGCCACAACAGAAGCCGTGCTAGCCAGTACAGATATAGTGCTCATGAGCCCCCTAACAGTAGAGGTGCATCACGCCGTACACTCCATTTTAGTACAGGCCAAAACCTCACATATCACTACTGCTAGGGCAATACATTATCAAAACGTACTCTGTACTCTGTCTAATGTCGCAATTGAAAGATGCTCCACTTTAAATCCAGCCACTCTTCTTCCCACTGAAGAAGAAGGGGAGCCACATAACTGTTATGATGAAATAACTAAGGTCTTAAAACCTAGGCCAGACCTTCAGGAAACTCCACTAGAAACAGGAGAAGTACTCTACGTAGATGGGTGTTCCTTGCGATTGGATAATGGAACACCCTCAACCAGCTATGCAGTGGTCAAAGGTGACCACCTGCTGGAGGCATACCGAATTTCTTCAAGTTTAAGTGCCCACGCAGCTGAATTAATAGCTCTCATCCGAGCTTGTCAGTTGTCAGAAGGAAAAATCATAACAATTTACACTGATTCCAGGTATGCCTTCAGAGTCTGCCATGATCATGGAGCATTATGGAAATTGAGGGGATTCAAGACCAGTACTGGCAAGCCCATCCAACATCAAAAATTAGTAGAATCCCTCTTAGAAGCCATAACCAAACCATCAAAACTGGCAATAGTTAAATTCCAGGCCAACACTGGGAAACAAGATCCTGTCAGCAAAGGAAACGACCTGACTGATCACTTTGCTAAACAGGCTGCCTATAATAACACACCAATCTCTTTATTCAAACAGAAAGATGACAAAGACCCTGATAATCAAATTATCTCTTTACAGAGCGCAGCCTCGGACAGAGAAAAGAGAAAATGGTCCAAAGAAGGATCCCTCTCTGATGGGGTCTGGACCCATAAGCAAAATAACAAACCTTTCCTCCCAAAAGCTTCTTTCCCAGGTATGGCAAAAATCGCACATGGCCTGGATCATGCTGGAAAGGATGCAATGACTCAAGATGTCGAGTGACATTGGGAAGCCACAGGTTTCTCCACGTATGCAGAGCAATTCTGCAGACGCTGTGTATTATGTCAAAAATTTAATGTAGGTAAAGGTACCCAGGTAAGTCCTGCCATTACACCTAACCCAATGGGTCCATTCGAACATCTCCAAATGAACTTCATTGAATTAACACCATCTAAGGGCTACCGTTACTGCTTGGTAATTGTCGATGTGTTCTCCCTATGGGTGGAAGCTTTCCCTTCCAAACATGCAGACGCCAACACTGTGGCAAAAGCCTTGATAAAAGAAATCATCCCAAGATGGGGAATACCACAGAAATTGCAGACTGATAACGGTACCCATTTTGTGAACTCTGTAATAAATGAATTGACCACTTGGCTCCAGATAAATGTACATCATTACTGCAAATACCATCCTCAAAGTAGAGGTATTGTAGAGAGGTGCAATTGCACCCTAAAATCTAAATTGGCAAAAATCTGTGAGCAGACGAATTTAACCTGGCCTGACGCTTTACCCCTGGCCTTAATGGGATTGAAAGGGAGGACACACCGGCAGTTGGGACTTTCGCCGTTTGAAATTCTGACCGGACGTCCCATGCCTGTTGGCATGGTTATTGGAAATGTTACCCTGCATACTGTGGACAATGATCTTCTCTCTAGTCTGACAGGTCTCCGAGAATCCCTGAAGGAAGTCCATGAGCTGGTTAACCAGGCTTGGCGAACCAGTCCATCACCAAAGGAGTCCCAGATTCCCCTGGGAACCTGGATGCTGGTCAGAGACACCCGAAGGAAGCACTGGCACCAACCTCGCTGGAGGGGACCATTCCAAGTGCTGCTATCCACACCTCACGCTATTAAAGTCGAAGGACTTCCTGCCTGGATTCATTTGTCGCATTGCAAAAAATGGCACTCATAGCTCTGCTAGTCCTAATCTTTTCTATCCATCTGACTTTGGGACAACGACAAACAGGTGGTGACCATCTGACTCACCAACTGAAGCAAATACATGGGGACTTTCCCACGTTAACTTTCCAAATAGGGAAGACTGCCTCATTCCAGATTGACTTTTGTGCCATTGCTCCCTGTGGATCCAGCAGAAAAGACAAATGGAGATGGTCTGAAAAATACATTTGTGTGACTCGACCTGGGTATAAATCTGATTCAAGCCCCTCCTCCAGCCTGTCTGAATGTTCAAGCTGGAGTGATATGTTTGCAAACGCTGGCAACCAGGACTGGGGGTATAATCCGTGGGAAGCTCAAGAGCATGATCTACTCCAATTTATGAATGTAAGGGAGAAACTTGTAATCCTTTGATTATCACTCTAAAAGACCCCTCATATTATGATAAAGGAACCTATATATTAGGGGCCCATATTTCTGGCACAGATCCCCTTGGAAAATTTATTATACAGGTAACAGGGACACAACCCGCTGTTGTCACTCCTAGCTCAAATATTTCTGCTACACCTCCCTCCTGACAACTTACCCTCACAACCGGTGAAGTATCTAAATATTACTTCTTTGTCATCCACCTTTGCGGTGGAAACAGGCTATGGAGACCACAATCGCTGGCTCCAGTGGGTGTTTTTCTCTGCTAGACAGGTAAACCAATCAAATTGCTATGCCTGTGCCACGGACCGACCTCACCTGGCCACAGCCCCTTTTCCCCTAGCTGACCCCTCACTTCCAGCAGGACTCTCTTGTGCATTACAGCTATTCTCTTCCCCGACTCCCCCTACTGACCCTTTATGCACCTCATTCCACCACCTTTTTCCTCCCTTAACCCATTATGACTCCGCCAATGTACCGCACCTATTGGGCTAATTACACCTGCTTCTCCCGGAAAAGTTTCAACTCATCCTCTGCAAAGCTTGGTAGTCTGTCCCCTCGGTGGTGTCAGGAGACTTACAATGTAACTCCTGGTGCCAACACCCATAAAAACCTTTCTCATTCTTGGTTTTCCTCCCACAATACCCCTCGTGCTGATATATGGTGGATGTGTAAAAAAAAATATGCTACTCTCAATCCTTCCCTCTGATTGGAGTGGCTGTTGTACTCTAGTCCAACTGATTATGCCCTTCCACATTCTACTGCTTCACTCATCTGCTACTAATATCCCTACACTTAAACCTCATAGATTTAAATGATCTGAATGGGGATTTACCTACCAAAACAAATATGATCACGCTTTACATGGCAAAGGTGTATATATAGATTCTATCGGAGTTCCCAGAGGTGTTCCAAACAAATACAAAGCACGTGATCAAGTGGCCACCGGGTTCGAATCAATTATTTTCTGGTGGTCAACGATAAATAAATATGTAGACTGGATAAATTACCTTTATTACAATCAACAACGCTTTCTAAATTACACTCGTGAGGCTGTCAAAGGCATTCATGAACAACTGGATAAAACATCTCTCATGACCTGGCAAAATTGAATCGCACTTGACATGCTTTTAGCTGAGAAAGGCAGTGTATGTGCCATGTTTGGAGATAACTGTTGCACTTTTATCCCTAACAATACCGCTCCTGACGGATCAATAACCTGCGCGCTCGCTGGCCTCACTGCCCTTTCTCAGGAACTTGCAGAAAATTCTGGTATTGATAATCCACTGGATGAACTATTTGCTAAATGGTTCGGATCATGGGCTGGATGGATCAAATCTATTTTCATCATAATTGCCATAATTTCCTTTGCAATACTAGTTGTTTATGGTTGCTGCCTCATCCCCTGTATCCGTGGTCTTCTGCAGAGACTAATAGATGCCTCTGTCACAAAATCCTACTTCCTTTACTCCCAACAAATCACAAGAATCCCCGACCGCCCCTTTACTTTCTGAATATGATGATGATGAACTTACCGACTCTGTTTAAATTACTAATGTGAACATTTTATGTTCAAAGGGGGGAACTAAGAAAAAGAAAAATCATTACCTGTATAATCATTTTAACAGTATAGGTATATTACTAGTTTGTATTAATAAGCTATGGATTAATTGCTTCTAATAAGACTTACATATCAAAGTATTAAGTGTTTACGTGCAAAAGCTAAAAGAACTAACTTGCAACATTTCTGTCAAACTGCTGACCTTTTAGTCTGTACTCAGGAAACTGTTAATCTTAAAAAACATCTAGGATTGTAAAATCAGCAGCAACAGGCTTTTTCACTTCTTCTTAAGTTGTTTTGAACAAATGTGTTGTAATTTTTGGGCATATTACTGAAACCCCTCCCCCTCCCCCAAAGAATTGTATAACCTTGTCTCATGATAAGCTGTCTCTGTAAAATGTATCAATTATAAAAGGGAACTCAACCCCCGCAAGATTGGGCTATTGCTGGTAACTGTCAGTGACACAAGCTGACAGGGGCTGCAGTGGTCTCTCTGCTCATCAAGAATAAAGAAATTGCTTTTTTACTCTACATCTGCTGTCTGCCTGCTGTTTGCCTTGAACCTTCATCCACATCAGCTATTAAGAACCTGTCATAGTTGGTAATTATAATTGACACTAAATCTGAGAATTTCTCAAAGAAAAACATATTGTATTTAGGACAATAGTGGAAACTGATGAATAACAATGGCAAGATACTCAAAAGACTTGAATGTAAAAGACTGAAATATATCACAACTGCAGTTCACACTACTTGATTGCACTGCATACACATTTTGAAGCTATTCATACCTGATATTGGCATTCTTTTTTCTCATATCGCATTGTGTATATACTGATTGTTGTTTTTTAAAATTTTGTCAATTTCTGGAGTGTTATTAAGGTGTCGGCCACAGCAGGTATAATGTCTTTTAAAGGCCTCTTAAGTTTAAACCAAGCATGTTCCGTTAAAAAAGGGCAAACATCCTTTAACTTGAAGAGCAGAGTTTGAATTTGCCAAAGTATTTAGAGAATCATGTAGGATGCGTGCAACAAACAAGTTTCATTTCATATTAAAACTTGCCACCTGTAAAACTCAATAAAACTGTTAAGCTACGTCAAACAGACTTCAAAAAGAACTTGTACATTTGTATTGATTTAATGCCTACTTGGTGTGTTTTATTTTTAAGATAATCTTTTCATCTCTTTCATTGTTTTCAATTTTTTCCAAAAATAATAGTATTTATTTATTATTTTTCTGCTACTAGAATGTACTGTATCATGGAAATGTTGTATAATAAAGCCAGTGCTGAAATATGTATTGTGTGTGGATTAAATGTATGCCTAGTAAGAATATATATTTGGGTGTCAAAAATGTACCTTGCCTCAAGTGGTATTATTTAACATGCAGACCTTGAATGAGATTCCATTTTATTTTAGAGCAAACTCATACGCAATGTAAGATCATTCGTATTCTGTCAGTATATAATTCCAGTTTTCTTAAGTGTCTGATGTGGTAGAAATCAACATTTTAATTAAAGAAAGAAACTTATCCTCTAACAGGACAAATCTGATAAAAACCTTTTAGTCAGTAAGCAGGCAGGAGAAAAGCTGGTCCATCTGTGTCGTTTATTATACCTGCAGCAACATGCTGAGGAGGGAGCATCTCTCACAATAGTCTGTTACAGCATGATTAGAATTTATTGAAGAAACAAAGGATAGGCCTACAGGTTAATTTTACACACTACTGAATTTACATACAATGTCAATCAATGTATACATTTTACTTTGGTTGGTTCGTTGGTTTACACCCAAATGACTTATATAAAATAAAAGTCTGTTTTATTACATTCTTATTATACTTCTATCCTTTTGGTTGAGCCACCACCTTTGAAATTTCTGTATATGTAACAACTGTCCATTCTGGTTGTTCACAGGGCATCTGCTGATTTCTTAGTCATCTATTAGTCATCTTTCAGTACACCTTGTGTATTACATCTTTGTCTTTGTTGTTCACATGACCTTGTTCTGGTTTCTGGATATGCCTGAACAGATTCTGACATTTATTAATCTTTTATTCTATTTCTTTAAGATGAGTGCTATACAGTATTTTAATATGGAAAGCATATCAAAACACTTCATCCTAAATGACTATGTAACCCCTAAGTCTAATTCTTCTTCCTCACTGAAATCTGAGAGGTAACTGCTGTGCCTGAAAAATCCCACAGACAAATAGATAGCACACTCACTCTACATGGTGACCAGACCAGGATTTTATGTCAATCTTCTACACCTGTGAGACATTAGCCAAATCAACTAAATGTACAAAACAAATAATGACCATTCAGGTCACTATAAATCAGTTCTTTATGCAAAGAGACGCTAATGTTATAATGAGAAGTTGATTCATAAATGAATACCAACTTCCAGTGCCAGACTTCTTTACTTTCTGTCCTTGGTGGAGTGGCCAGGACTTTCAGTCCAATAACAGAGGGTGTGATGTCAGTAGTTGGGAGGCTGGTCTGTCCTAGAGGATAAAGAGGAGAAGGTATTACCAACCACCGCACCTTCTTGCACTCAGGGATGGTATTGCCCTTATTATCTGAGCTTTGTAGCTATCCCCTACTCACGCATGTCTAGCAATATAAATTTGTAATGCCAATCCTTATTTAAAAAGTATTACTTTCAATATGGCCTTTGGGTACTCTGAACTATATCTATGAAAAGAGCTCAAAATCACACACTGAAAAGGAAAATTAATCTTTAAATTGTTTTTAAACAAGGTTGTTTTATTCTGTAAAATAAAATAATTTTTATTGAAGAATCTGAATTTTACCATAAGTAGGGACCTCGTTAAAAATATACTTTTAAAATTAATGTTTGGTTCTCTCTCTTTTCCTTTTGATCTTCTTATTATTTGATTGCTCAATAAAACAACACATGATATTCAGAAATATGTTATGAAAAACAGAAAATGAAAGAGAATAAAGAGGGCTTTGGCAAATTAACATGGTTGTCCCATCTTTTATTTGAAAGGCCTTAACTATGTTATAACCACTACCAGCGTTGATCACCGAAATTCTCCGAAACAATTTTCACAGCAAATATGACTTGATCGCTGAATATTTTCACCATGTTTAGACTAACATCTTTTTTCCCAGCAGCCTATAATTATTTGCGAGGCCAGCATGAGAGCTGTAGAAGTAATGTGTAGAATTTTCATGCATACATACTATAACATCTTTGCTGATCTGCTTTGTGCATTACTGATGCCATGATCCAATTAGTATTCCAGTCGGATTTCCATCCTGCATGCATTTAAAAAAAGCTGACCATAATGAGAATATTATGAGTACTGCCACCAGATCTATAACACTGATCCCTGTACACTGGTATCATAGTACCTCATGGTTAATTATGCATGCAGAAAAAAGTTTGAAGCATCTACAGAGATCCATGGGAAACAAAAAAGATGTTCCAGCTGTGCCCAGAGCCGGGACTTCAAACAATGGAATGAGCCAGACTCCCACCGCTTCATTGCACGACCAATGTGTGTCCCAAGACTGGAACTTTGTGAGCGTTGTGATCTGTATTTTATTGACTTTTTGCTAGTTTGTGGCTGTTTGCTGCATTTTGTTTGTGGTATTGTGACATGGTGGTCAGCACTGCAGTCTCACAGACACAACAATCCATCCCTCATAGTTGGCAGATACTTCCTTAGCCCTCAAGGACACTTAAAAGGCCACTGCACCATTATAATGCACTCAAAACTAGTTCAGTTGGTTCTTCCTAATTGACTTTAATGCATCCTTGATTTTGCTTTAGTCCTCGTGAAGTGAACTCCATGTTGTTCGGCTCATCACTAGTGACTACATGTATTTAGTACAGTCTCAAATCACATAACAATAAGCAAAACACAAAATATTCAAGTGTGAAAACTACATTACAGAAGTTTAATGTGCAAAACAGCCCTATCCTTTTTTATACAAACCTGCTCTGACAATTTCACTTAATGCAAATTATTTACTTGCTTTTTTAGTGTGCTCATATACTGCAGTTGACATTTGTGTAAGAAGCTTTCCATCTTCTCTCAGACAGTTTTCATTCTAAGCCAGTATAATAATAGAATACAAGAAGAACATGTAATCCAAGTTATAGGAGAATTTGAAAAGAAAACTGCCAATAAAATGAAGGCCTTCAGATGCCCAAGCAGTCAGGAACCTAAATATAAATGCAGAATTTGGCTATTTGAATTTCCGTAAGTGTAGCACTTGTGTAAGAGGCAGCTATTTTGTCATTAAAGAAAGCCTTGAGCTCTTCTCTGCAAACACATCTATGGCAGATGAACAGTTATATTAGATTACTATGGGGAAATTTCATTTTTGTTAAATTGAGATTTATAATTATCACAAAGTAATGCACTTTTTCAGTGACTTATTGATTAATGGCGCAATATTTTCATTAAGAGTGAAGAGCTTATTTTGTAGCCGTCTTAATTGGTTTCTGCTTTTTCACTCATTTGTCAACAGAAAAAAATATAGACTTTTATTTTATTAATTTTGGATACATTGTGGTCTCTTACTACTGCAAAATTGCACTTTTCTTCACTTTGCGAGATCACACGCAGATCATTATTACCTTTTTTTTCTAGTTGTTCATTATAACAGATCATTTGTGTTAGTTATTTAAAGAATGAATTATTGAAGTAAAGCAGTGACTATAACAAATTATGTATTCAAGGAACCTCTGGGCATTTTCTTTGAAATATTTTGATCTCCTCTGACCATTCCATTCCAGAAAATAGATAAATATATACTGTATTTTGATCTGAATTTATTTTTCCATTTATTTAGTGCTGTGTTTCTCAACATTTTTGGTGTTGTGACCCACTTTTTGCCATGCAAGTGTTTTCAACACCCACAAAGTGGGAAGGGGTTCTTCTTGGTGAATCGAGTATGATTGTGACTGCAGTGTGGGTGTGAGTGGAGCAATTCCTATAAGGAAATGATAGATAGATAGATAGATAGATAGATAGATAGATAGATAGATAGATAGATAGATAGATAGATAGATAGATAAAGATCTATCTATCTATCTGTCTATCTATCTATCTATTTGTCCCCAGGTATAAACTATAGCAACTTGCATCTGGTTGAGAAACACAGATTTACTGTATATATACCAGTCTGATGACAGTTTTGTTTCTGCTTTGCTCAATTCACTGCACATTTACTACTTTGAACTTAATTTTAAAAAAATGAGTTGTTCATGAAAATCATGAATTTCATTCATTAAAAGTCATTAAATTACTTTTTTGTGTTTTTGTTTCCCAAAATAAGAAAGGCTCAGATATTTCATATTGTTTTTATTAGTACTGCTGACAGTTTTACCATAGCCTAATGTGTTTTGACATGATAGTATTCAAGGAAAGGCTTCACCACAGCTCAATATAGTTCTGATAAGTAAAGTTATGGTAGAAGAATATTAACATCTTATTGTCGTAAGTATACAAAGGGTACCAATGGGGGCAGTTTCACTGCTTAGGTAATTTTAACCCTTCTGTCCAGCAGTGTTGGCAGTGATTAGGTTAGAGAAAATGACTCACATGGGGACAAGCAAGTAGTAAACGCTGACCCCTGCAAGCAAATAGACTGCTGCAGTATGCAAAATATTGACATGAGTCAGGAAACCTATGCTGCAGTGTTTTTAAAAGAACCTATTAGAGAGTCAAGCTCATTCTTAGATTCCATGCAGGATTTAATACACAATGCGAGTATTTACTTATATGTGATGTATTTAGGATTGCAAACACCTTCAATTATTAAATCAGGCTTGAAGAGCAAGGCAATGGTATTGTGAGAGTCTGAAAGGTCTTAACAGGGGAGAAGGTTGCACTAGGACATGCCTTAATGTGATTGAGATCAGGAAAGTAAGGATCATAATTAAGAATTCTATCAGACCGCACTATTATTTATTTAAAATGGGAAAGCATGGTTTAAAACACTAAACGACAAATTGTCTTACATAAACTGGACACCCGAATCTGAATCATGGACAGCCGAGGATATCAGTAGTTCTTAAATATAATCTGAATTCACAACCTGCAGTTACTATAAAAGAAGAAGCAGGCATTCTGAAAGACAGTTCACATGATGGTTAGGGATGTGCTATTTAGCTAAGGGTCAGCCAATTACACAGACAATACAAGAACAAGGAGTGCAGTCACATAAGAGAGGGACTGAGCAGTTGTACAAAAATATAGGAGATAGTTGGTTTAAGGTAATCAGAAGATGTATAGACAATACACAAATAAAGCATAGAATATTCACAAAAAAAGAGTGATGTGGAGGAGGTGAGTTACAAGAATAAATAATAAAAAACACCAGAAGGGTTTTTGGCTGGTTCAACAGACCTGTACGTTTCCTGTTTGGGGATTATATGCTGCCACAAACAAAGGATGGGGGCTGCTTTTAGAAATACAAAACAACGGCAGGTATGAAAAAGGAAAAGCAAAAAGAAGGTAACTTGGTCATTTTAGGACAAATGACACTTGGGAAAAAATAAATGGTTAGACAGTGCTACAGATTCAAACAAAAATCCATGAAGACAAAAAATAAAAATCCACAGTCTTTTATTTGAAACTCCTATTAAACCCATGGTTCCAGTCCTCAATCTAAAATAAAACACAAGTTGCTTGCCTAAAAAACAGCAATGACAAACAAAAAAATCATGTTGGTTTTTATTCTGTTTTGCTTTAGTAGAGAAACTGTGAAGGCATTATGTTTTCAGCCCAAAGTTGCGAATTTATGGTTCTTGTAACATGCCTGCAAACACTTGCAAGCCTTTGCACATGTGAATGACAACACATACAGTATTTGCAACCACAATAAAAGACAAAATCAAACAAATGTCATTGCCCAAAACAGGTAAAAACACAAAAAAAAAATCTGAAAATTACAGAAACATTTGAAACACATGGCTAAATCTGCTCCAAGATTCAAACTTGTGAAGCTGTGAGGCAGCAGTGCAAACCTCTTCAGGACCTCCAGTATATATGTGGAATATCTTAAAACATATTCTATAAAAATATTCTTTTCAGTAAACAAGTTATTTTGTGTTTATTTCTTACTTATAGCTACTCAATTGCTAGTTATAATATATTGTATATACTATAACTTGGATTAGCAGTAGTAAAATTTCATTTTATATTTATTTTGATAAACAAGTCCTTAAGGCATGATACCAAAATAAATAACTTTTATTTTCTAAAACTAAAACATATAAAATATTTTTATATTTTATCTAAACATAGATATCCTAAAATCTTTCTTTTTTATTTGAATCCATATTTCTAAGGAGAAAAACAGCCCTGAAAATAAAAATTACAAACTGCTAAAACAGAACAAATAAGGTAAAACACTATTTTTGCGTAAGATACTGCAATTTAAAAAAGCTACAATTTTGCTGCAAAATTGGTGTGGATTTTACTTCTGCTCTTAAATCTGCTCAAGCAGTACAACAGAAATATTAATGAAAGTAAGAAACAAGTATGAAAATGTACCCATAACGTAACATCCATGTGCGTTCAGAGACTTGGTTAACTGGTTTGAAAGTTGGGGTATTTTTAAAGTTTCTAGTTACTTCATGAGTTTGTTATCACAATTTTGTTTATTAAAGTGGGTCATATTGAAAAATAACAGAGATAACAGAATGTAATTGCATACATTAGTAATATACTGAAATTGTTTCTATTTTAGAATATCATGTGGCTGAAATTGCCTTTGTAGACAGCAGTTTTCAACTCAAGGGATGAAAAGATTCCAGTGTAGCATTGCCACATGTGAGGTTTTCTTCTGTTTAAGCATGTCCTTTGTAAAAGACAACATGGGGTTGGCTGGCATCCTGGCTAGAATGGGTAGTTCCTTACCTGGCAGGAAGGCCTTATTAATTGATGGTTGTGCATGGATGGGCATCCCAACCAGGCTAGTTAGTGGTACTATTCCTTGTTGGGTGGCCGTTATAATGGATGGACAGGAAAACCTACTTTCCAGGGCCATGTGCTTCCCCAGTGTACTGGGTGGCAATATCCCCCTGGCGTGCATCCCAATCGGTGACCGGCAGGGGTGCATGGGAGTTGTAGTTTTGGTGGGAAACCCTGTTGGGGGTCCTCGTGTGCCACAAGGGGGAACTGCTGGAAGCAGGCTCTCCTGTAAGTTGGAGGGTCCGCCTGACTCAGAAATGAATCCACTATTACAAGAAGCCTTTTTTTAAGATATCTGTATAAGTACAAGTTGTATTTGCATCTGGTACTTATGTTTGTGAGGTTGTTGTTGGGGTTTGGGGTGCTGCAATACGCCCTAGCAGTCACACCTGTTTAAAGTTATATACTGTATGCATTATTAGGTTGTAAACATGTAGGTCCATGTCTTTAAACATGGCCTGCACAAATGTGGAGCAGCTTTTGGGAATTGTTGTTTGTAACTGTTGGCACTGTACATATAAAAACCAAAACAGAAGGATATGGCACTGCCATCAGATACAGGGATGATGGTGGGCATTTTTCCCACTCCTGTCTTTGGTTGCTCTTTGTGGAAGAGCACCTTCTGGACATTTGTGGTAAGGCTGTTGAATTATCCATTTTTGGGGAAGCAGTTTAAAAAGAGGACTATTTAATCACATCTTTTTGGCAAGTAACAGTTCTTTGCATTTTGGGATGCACCATAATTTTTTACAGTAAATACTTTTGAGAATGTATATATTGTCTGGAAGGGTGATCCAGGAATGCATGTTTTGTGTATTTATTATTACTTTTCGTTGTTCTGTTTGTAAATAGTTGAATATAGTTGGTGTGTAATTTATCTTGACATTTCTCTAGTGTGTTTGTTTAATATTCCGGTGGTGAGGTGGAAAAATAGAGTAGGGCTTAGATGTTAGTCTAATCCCACCTGTTCACATTTTACAAGTGTAGGCTATATTCACATCACCAGGCTGAAGTGGCTCAAGTTCAATGTTTTGTCTTAATATGACACAATACTGACGTTTTCAGGGTTGTGTGGACACAGAAATCCAATTTTTTCAGATCAGATTTGAGTCACTATCATATGTGGTCCTAGATCAGATATGTATTTGATTTGTGGCCATGTGATGTAAATGAAAACAGTCAGATCATAATTTGTTTGTTTTTTTTTGCCTATACACATAAACTGAGTGGTGTCATCATCAGTCAGCTGACAACAGTCACAGTCCCACCTTTGCTGACTCCTTTTTGTAACCACACATCTCTTGGTTCTGCAGTGCCTGCAATAGCTGAGAAAGCAGCAAATGCTACCCATCTAGATACAGTGGTGTGAAAAAACTATTTGCCCCCTTCCTGATTTCTTATTCTTTTGCATGTTTGTCACACAAAATGTTTTCTGATCATCAAACACATTTAACCATTAGACAAATATAACACAAGTAACAACAAAAGGCAGTTTGTAAATGGTGGTTTTTATTATTTAGGGAGAAAAAAAAAATCCAAACCTACATGGCCCTGTGTGAAAAAGTAATTGCCCCCTGAACCTAATAACTGGTTGGGCCACCCTTAGCAGCAATAACTGCAATCAAGCGTTTGTGATAACTTGCAATGAGTCTATTACAGCGCTCTGGAGGAATTTTGGCCCACTCATCTTTGCAAAATTGTTGTAATTCAGCTTTATTTGAGGGTTTTTCTAGCATGAACCGCCTTTTTAAGGTCATGCCATAGCATCTCAATTGGATTCAGGTCAGGACTTTGACTAGGCCACTCCAAAGTCTTCATTTTGTTTTTCTTCAGCAATTCAGAGGTGGATTTGCTGGTGTGTTTTGGGTCATTGTCCTGTTGCAGCACCCAAGATCGCTTCAGCTTGAGTTGACGAACAGATGGCCGGACATTCTCCTTCAGGATTTTTTTGGTAGACAGTAGAATTCATGGTTCCATCTATCACAGCAAGCCTTCCAGGTCCTGAACCAGCAAAACAACCCCAGACCATCACACTACCACCACCATATTTTACTGTTGGTATGATGTTCTTTTTCTGAAATGCTGTGTTCCTTTTACGCCAGATGTAACGGGACATTTGCCTTCCAAAAGTTGAACTTTTGACTCATCAGTCCACAAGGTATTTTCCAAAAGTCTTGGCAATCATTGAGATGTTTTCTTAGCAAAATTGAGATGAGCCCTAATGTTCTTTTTGCTTAACAGTGGTTTGCGTCTTGGAAATCTGCCATGCAGGCCGTTTTTGCCAGTCTCTTTCTTATGGTGGAGTCGTGAACACTGACCTTAATTGAGGCAAGTGAGGCCTGCAGTTCTTTAGACGTTGTCCTGGGGTCTTTTGTGACCTCTCGGATGAGTCGTCTCTGCGCTCTTGGGTAATTTTGGTCGGCCGGCCACACCTGGGAAGGTTCACCACTGTTCCATGTTTTTGCCATTTGTGGATAATGGCTCTCACTGTGGTTCGCTGGAGTCCCCAAAGCTTTAGAAATGGCTTTATAACCTTTACCAGACTGATAGATCTCAATTACTTCTGTTCTCATTTGTTCCTGAAATTTCTTTGGATCTTGGCATGATGTCTAGCTTTTGAGGTGTTTTTGGTCTACTTCTCAGTGTCAGGCAGCTCCTATTTAAGTGATTTCTTGATTGAAACAGGTGTGGCAGTAATCAGGCCTGGGGGTGGCTACGGAAATTGAACTCAGGTGTGATACACCACAGTTTGGTTATTTTTTAACAAGGGGGGCAATTACTTTTTCACACAGGGCCATGTAGGTTTGGATTTTTTTTCTCCCTAAATAATAAACACAATCATTTAAAAAACTGCATTTTGTGTTTACGTGTGTTATATTGGACTAATGGTTAAATGTGTTTGATGATCAGAAACATTTTGTGTGACAAACATGCAAAAGAATAAGAAATCAGGAAGGGGGGCAAATAGTTTTTCACACCACTGTATCTGTTACCTAATCATGTGCAGCTGAGGAACTGTTTACCAAACTCCAGAGCAAAATGTGATGCATACACTAGCTACTAGCACGTCCATTTTGTCAGCTTTAATACCACGAGCTGTCTGAAATATATTAAGTTTTTTGTTGTTGGTGATGCAGATGATGCATATGAGTGCCATTTCAGGAAACAGATGGGTTTATATTACAGTTAGATACAGGTCACCTGTACTTATGAATAATCAAGAAGGGCAGATCTGAACAAAAAATTGGAAATGAGTGATGATGCTTGTAAAGTCAACGTAGCCGTAGTGGCACAATCACTATGTAAATCGGTTTGTAATGTTGTTAACCTCCGCAAAAACTGGGGTTAACTACAAATATGCTATTATTTAAAAAAGGATTGTGCTATTGTTTGCTGTTGGATCGTTGTGGGGCTTTGCCAATTAATTACAATGTCTGAGTGATATATAATTATTTTAATCTTTACATGCTGAAGCTGTAATGCAGAAATACTGAGTACAAGTTTAGTCACTGCAACATGAAGTTATCATCGAGCCATCTTTCATACATTTCTACATAAGTTCAGTTGTGTCACTTACCTGCTTTGATTTCAAAATGAAGGAGAAGTGAGCTACTGTGACTGAGGTTCATACAAAATGTGGTGTAGCCACAGAGACAACAATGGGATATGGCAGAGACAGAAGTCAGTCTGTTAGCATATAATGAGACCAACCCCTGTATTCTAGTACCTTAAGGGATGGTACTTTATGTTTTCTTCTTCTTTTCTCTTTATTTTTTTTCTACATCGTGGGTGAGGCCAATGTGCTTGATCAACTTTCTCCATACCATTTACCTTGATGCATAAATGAACACTATCATTTCCACCATATTGAATAAACAATCATTAGAAATAATTGAATACACAACTAGTGCCATACCTTTCTTATATGGTAATACTTGGTCATCCAACCCCATCTGCATCCTTCAGTGCCCCATCTTGTACAAAACTGCAACCATTTCACTGTTTTGTCTGCAGGAGTGGCTGTCGAATGAAGTAAAGAAAGGAAATATACAAGCTGTAAGTAACCACTCTCAGGGTAAAATTGACACAGTAAACTAATTTGTAATTGAAGTCACACAGAATATTTTCCTGTTTTAAGATAAACAAGTTTACAAATCCACCAACACTTTTTGATTGGAGATTCTGAAATTTCAAAAATATGTAGAGCAAAGCGTATTTAAGATATCAACAAAAAAACTGAACTGTCCTGACAAATTTTTTTGAAGTATAACTATTCCAACAACATCCACCAACAGCCAAGTTGTTTCATGTGGACAAACAGACATGGTTATGACAGCAGGTGCATTTCACGATATATGAGAACATACCTAAAAAACGATGATTAGCTATATGAGACAAAACGCACAAGTTAATGCAATTATAGTGTAAAAACATCCATAAACAAAATGTTTCAAAAGGCAAACCATCTAGACATAGATGCACTTGTATGGAACCATCTGCTATTTTAAAAATTATGTGAATTGAATTCAATAACTGGTACATTCAATTTTAAAAAGAATAAAATCAGTTATTCAATTTTTCTGGAGTTCTTAGCATTGTAAAATTCAAAAAGACTACTCTCCCTCTTTTACAGAGGCATTAAAAAGAGTATTAATAAGAATATGACTAATCACTATGCATTGTATCTTCATTTGTAACTAACTGAGAATTGATTTAGAGTGTAAATGAAGGAGAGTCATAAAGTCATAAAGAGTGGGCGCACCTAGGTAAACCCAGAATAATTGATTTTGAATTTTTAGAAAAGCACACAATAATAACAAAGATGTTTTCTTTACACAATACTTTAACTGATTAACTAACTCCAAGATGGCAGTGGAACCAGTTTTCAGGAGGATGCAGTAGAAGAGGTGGGTTCAGGAGCCTGGAAGATGGAAATTATGCCATAGGTAAAATGTCTTTCAATCATCCAGGAAGAGAAGAGGCATTAAGGAACAGCACCACCACCTGGCTTGGAGTGTAATTACCAGAGGATGAGTCCTGCGGTCGTCTCGGATATTATGTGTGTGACAGTAGGGACAATGCACTATAACTCACAAGCAACTGTAGGAGCATCACTAAAGGGAATACAGTGGAACCTCGGTTCACGACCATAATTCGTTCCAAAACTCTGGTCGTAAACCGAGTTGGTCGTGAACCGAAGCAATTTCTCCCCATAGGATTGTATGTAAATACAATTAATCCGTTCCAGACCGTACGAACTGTATGTAAATATAAATATTTTTTAGTTTTTAAGCACAAATATAGTTAATTATACCATAGAATGCACAGTGTAATGGTAAACTAAATGTAAAAAACATTGAATAACACTGAGAAAACCGTTGAACAACAGAGAAAACTAACACTGCAATAGTTCGCGCTATAGTGCAAGGAACCGCTCGCTAAAAACACTTTTTTTTAAAGAGTTTTAAGCACAGGGGGAAAAAAATGAACAATTGAAAAATCCGTAATTTAATAAACCACCAAGAAAAGTACCATTGCAACAATGCAGGCTACGAACCGATCAATGTAAATAGAACTGAAAACAAAAACAAGCCTTCTCTACCTTATGCGTCCCTCGCTCGCTCTCTCTCTCTCGCTCTCTCCCCCGCCTGTGTGTGTGTGCGTGCGTCTCTCTTTTTGCGAGCCTGGAGCGCCTGTGCATGTCTCTCTAGCGTGCTCGTGTGTGTGCACGCCTCTCTCTCCCCCGCCTGTGTGTGTGTGCGTGCGTCTCTCTTTTGCGAGCCTGAGCGCCTGTGTGTGTTGTCACGCTGGGGTCACAGATTTGCACAGAGACACAGGAGGTTGTAGAAAAAAAAGGAACTTTATTCAAAGCACTGCAAACAAACATTTGTCTCTTTTCAACAGTTTAAACGTGCTCCATGACAAGTCAGAGATGACAGCTCCGCCAGGAGCAGAGATTGTCTGAGAGAGAAAGAAGGAGTAGCAAGCAACCAATTTAACAAACTGAAAGAAGCCCGTGCAGGCTTTTTAAGAAGGCGGAGCACCGCGCGAGAGGCATATTACGCGACAGAGCCGGCCAGAAGGGAAAGGAGGAATGTGAAGGTAGTCTGTCCATGTTTCTTAGGGGTTTTCCCAGGGGCGGCGATCAGATTCGCAGCTCACAGTATGTCTCTCTAGAGCGCTCCTGTGTGTGTGCGCGCACTTCTCTTGCGCGTGCTCCTGTGTGTGTGCACGGCTCTCTGTCTCACGCTGCCTGTGTGTGTGCCTCTGTCTCTCGCGCTGCCTCTGTGTGTGTGTGTGTGTGTCGCGCTCTTTCGCTCTCTCTCTTGCTCACTGCACAGGAAATGCACAGGGAGAGACTGAACATGAACAAACCGAAAGGGAACCTGGCTTGTTCGCATACCGAGTGTGTGGTCGTGAACCGAGGCAAAAGTTTGGCGAACTTTTTGATCGTAAACCGAGTTGTATGTGTACCGAGACGTTCGTGAACCGAGGTTCCACTGTATACTAATGTTAGAACACTTAAGAGTGCAATGAAAAGAATCTGAACAAAATCAGTAGAATAATTTCTGTGGCCAAAATGTTTGAATTTGCATCATATAGAATTACTAATTTTTTTTTTTATTTTCTAAATGAAATTCATGCTTCCAACCAAAATTAACATGGTTAAAGACTTATGATGTTTGAAATATTTATACTAATTCCAGAAGAAGCTCAAGAAACAACTCACACAAAATTCACAATTTCCTGGTAGTCTTTTTTCAAATGTATAAACCCATATGTGAGTGAGTAAATTTTCAGTTCTGATTACTTTGTTTTGCTGTATCTTACATATTAAAGATGACTCTTTTACAATGGAATTAAATAGTTCCCTATCATCATAGTGTAAATTCAGTGTAACAACCTGTGCACAGGACACATATTCTGGAAGAAGAATGAAGATCACAGCACCCTCTACTGTTGCCAACAGAACCCAAAATGTGTGATTGGTAATGTTATAAAGATGATTATAGTAAAAATTATTCAAAGGTGACATAAATATACTGCCAATTGTTTTATGTGAGAGGAGGATCATTCTCTTTTTAGATAATATGATGAAAGAGTATATATTTTTGAATAATAAGTAATCAAAACCCTCTTTTGCAATCTTAATACAAAAGTATTGTAGAGCTTTGAACACGCAAAAGCTGCTACTGACAAAGAGTAACTGTCAGAGAAGACATGCTTGTCCAAAATAACTTAAAGGACAAAACAGGAGTTACATTTTGCCAAACTAATAGACTAATAAACACTAATCTTATTGTTAAGAAATAACCACAAACTAAAAATTATAAAAACAAATCTAGAGAGTTCCAAAACTTAGATGGATAGATAGATATTCTTTATATCCCCTAATGTCATTAATACCAAAACAAGAGAACAAGAAAAAAGGAAAACACAGAAGTTCTACTGTTGCTACTGGCCAGAAATCCATTCATGCACCATTTATCGGAATTGGTTAATCCACTTCAGGGACATGGAGATATGAACTTTATCTTGGCAGCATCACCCGTAAGCCTGGAATTTACCCTGGATTCAAATAATTATTAAATCTCATAAAGATGAGTAAAAATAACACAATCACAATGTCATTTGAAAGCACCTTTGCAAGAAACCAGTCACAGATTGAGTTACTGAACATTGAGATAAACCTACTTACTTTATTAGTCATTTAGAAAAATGTTCATTACAATAGTGGTTACCATCCCTGTTGCTGGCCACTTCACTGTGTTTTGCCTTTTTAAGAGAGTGATATCCACGCATTGGATCAAATTCCCTTGGTTTCAGGATTTTTTCCTACAAATCAACAACAACAACAACATTTATTTATATAGCACATTTTCATACAAAAAGTAGCTCAAAGTGCTTTACATAACGAAGAAAAGAAAAATAAAAGACAAAATAAGAAATTAAAATAAGACAACATTAGTTAACATAGAAAAGGAGTAAGGTCCGATGGCCAGGGTGGACAGAAAAAAAAAACAAAAACTCCAGACGGCTGGAGAAAAAAATAAAATCTGCAGGGGTTCCAGGCCAGGAAGCTGAAGGGAACTTTAATGAAGACTTTAATTTTATTTGTTTTGATTTTTAACTTCAATTTTAGTCTTGTGTTTTAGCTTTCACTAGAGGTTTAAAATGAATTCCTTGGTATTCTGACTCTAGCCTGCACCCCAGAAATAATTCTGCCTACTTCCATTGAGTCAAACTATCTCCTGGTCATTTTTCTGGCTCTTATACTCTTCAGATATTACTTTCCTCATGCTAGGTGTTCATAACTCATGCCATGTTAGGTAAAATGGGCAGGGTGTAAAGATGTCTGTAACAATCTAAAAACATTTCAAATTAGTTACATCGAGTCAAATCATTTTCCGTAATAATGCATTGAAATGCTTTTTGTTACTAAAGAGTTTTAAAACATTATGCTGATGCCAAGCCATACATCTGTAAGGCAGCTCTTACAGGTTTATTTTGATAGTCGATTCTAGTGGAGAATAAGGAATTCTCCTTATTAAGAATGAATAAGGAAAAGAACCCATTTACACTTTTTTTGCACTTTTCTTTTTGCATGATTTTATAGTGGATTTGACACTTTTAGTGAATTCTTTCTCTCAGACAAGACTTCACAAAACATGACATGTATATGATTTATGTGCACCATATTTGATGCATTATTAATGTATACAATGCCCACGTGTATTTCTTAAACACAATGCCCTCTATTAATAACAGAATATAATGATGTCACAAATTTACTCAATACCAACTGCATCTCTGCTTAAAATATCTTCCAGGCTGCTTCTTCCTGGTTGATCAACAATATAAACCCATGCAAGTTGCTGCATAGTGAAAATACACTAGTAACAGTTTAATAAAGTACTGCTATGTTCTTAGATCTTCTGAGTAATACCTCAGCTCAGACTAAAAGGAGGAATACAGTGATTTGTTGTAAAAATGGCCCTGGGCAGCAATAGCTTTACTCCGTAACTCATAACTATCTTAGTGGCACTCTTCACCCCAAAACCTTCATCTTCAGTGTCTAAAAACTTTTACAAGGCTATGCTATGGAACTCTTTACACACAGGATTCATACTCCTACTTTTATATGAAAACTTCACCAACTTCAGAAAAACACCTGCCAATCCTATCGAGTTAAAGGGAAATTTAATTAGAGCAAAGCCTTACTTTATTTATAGTCTACAATGTGAATGCATTACCTTCCATTTATTACCCTTTTTAATGGTTTTAAGAATTTACTGCCTCGAGGATTGTATCAATACCATAAATCGTTTTCAGGGGTTCTTCATTTTACTCTGTGCCTCACATATTTTATTTCTATTTAATGGACTTTCTAGTTGCATGTTAAACTTGAATTTTCTCATCTTTGGATTAGGGGAGGAAACTGGAGTACACTAAGAGCACTTTCCTGCACCCAGAAATCGTGGTCAGGTCACCCTTGGATGCAGTCTAAGTCACAGACTTAAAAAGCCTCATTAGCCATAAGCCAATTGTACCAGTTGTGCTTGACAATAGTACAGCCTTCTGGATAAGTTTGATAGTAACCCTAACTGATCACTTAAGATTAACCAAATTCTTTCAAACAAAATGACGAAACAAAATCCAAACCCTTGGCTGACAAGAGGTAGTTGCTTGAGTTCAGAACTTGCAAATGTTGAGAAGACTTGTTGAAAATGCACAGGTCTATTGGCTCAGGGGAACTGGAATATAAGGCCCAAGCCTGCCCATTTATCCCCTGCTGCTGACTCATTGTATAACCCTGAGCAAGTCACTTGACCTGTTTCTGCTCCAATCGTAAAAAAACATGTACATAAACAACTGCAATGAATCTTGATCATGTGATCCATAATGGATAAAGGCATCAGCTAAATATGCTATAACAATAAGAACAATTACACCAACATTGCAGAAATGAGAGACTCAAAATCCTGATGTGACACATACTGTATATAATTTAAAACAAAATTTTGTCTCTTCACTTGGCAATATAAAAATGTGGTGTTACTAAGCAAATGTATGGTGGCCTCTTTATGCGGAGTCTCTACAACTTCCAAAAATACAAAAGTATAAGCATGCAATCTATCTACAAATAATCCAAATCGGATATTAAATAGACACAGATTCAGAATTGAGAGATGGCTAGCAGTTGAATTTAATATACAAAAATCCTCTTTTTATATATTTTTTTTTTCTTTTCGAATATGTTTGCCACTAACTGTACAAACTTTTTAGTATGTCTTTTTATTGTAAGCTATGATGCAGTTTATATTTTAATCTCGGTCCTTATATTCACCATCTACATATTATTTTTAGTTATAATATAGTCATCTGCACTATCATGTTCGTAGTTGTGTAATTGTTGTGAAGTGGTAAATTATCTCAATGTTTTTGTAGCAATCAGCTATAATAAATATCTTCCTTTTAGTAGTAAACAGTGACGTGTGAGTCCCTGTCTTACACCCCAAAACATGAGGCTGAGTCTCAGTACTTTAGCAAAACCAGCTTTATTCATCTTGAAAACAGGAACAGCATGGTTATTTATTATAGTAGGATCTACCACTCTCTTATACACAGACACAGCAATCAAGCAGGGTCACGGCCAAGTAATACTGTTCCCTGCATTTATAGTGTGACTGCGATCGGTTCGGATTTGTTTTTTCAGTGAGCCGTTGCAGTGATGGGAGCTTGTGGTGGCCCCAGCAATGGATATGCTGTCTTCCACAAACTCAGTGATCGCACTTCGGGATGCTCTTCGGCATGTTGTCCCATTGGGGGGGAGTCCTAAAAGAGTTTAGAAACCTTGAAATATCTTATTTGTTGTGTGAAATTTACTTGGACTTAATGATAAGAAAAAGCAATATGGATCTACTGAACTTTTTTTTAATAGTGCCAGCCTATTATAATAAATGCCTAAATGTCCAGAAAAAATAATTGAGATTATTAGTTTTGGATGCAAAAAAGACTATACATTACATCAGAGCAAACTGATGTGCAATAATAGCTTGGATGAATAAAAACTAACAAACAAGTCTAAAGAGAGCCATGAACCATTCATTTCAGTTTAAAACTGAAGTAGTTTAAATGGATCCAACACCCTG